>NW_028320157.1:0-88323 GCF_062004578.1 Staurois parvus
CCCATCGCTCTCCTCTTCTCTCCCCCCCCCCCATCGCTCTCCTCTCCCCCCCATCTCTCTCCTCTTCTCCTCCCCCCCCCCCATCTCTCTCCTCTTCTCCTCCCCCCCCCCCATCTCTCTCCTCTTCTCCTCCCCCCCCCCATCTCTCTCCTCTTCTCCTCCCCCCCATCTCTCTCCTCTTCTCCTCCCCCCCCCATCTCTCTCCTCTTCTCCTCCCCCCCCCATCTCTTTCCTCTTCTCCCCCCCCCCCCCTCATCTCTCTCCTCTTCTCCCCCCCCATCTCTCTCCTCTTCTCCCCCCCCATCTCTCTCCTCTTCTCCCTTCCCCCCATCTCTCTCCTCTTCTCCCTTCCCCCCATCTCTCTCCTCTTCTCCCCCCCCCATCTCTCTCCTCTTCTCCTCCCCCCCCCCATCTCTCTCCTCTTCTCCTCCCCCCCCCCCATCTCTCTCCTCTTCTCCTCCCCCCCATCTCTCTTCTCCTCCCCCCCCCATCTCTCTTCTCCTCCCCCCCCATCTCTCTTCTCCTCCCCCCCCCATCTCTCTTCTCCTCCACCCCCCATCTCTCTTCTCTCTCCCCCCCCCCATCTCTCTTCTCTCTCCCCCCCCCCATCTCTCTTCTCTCTCCCCCCTCCCCATCTCTCTTCTCTCTCTTGACACTAGTGGCGAAACTACCAGGTTTGCAAAGGCCGCTCTTGCGACCAGATCCTTGCGTTCCACCACCAGGCTCTGAGGAAAGGGTCCCTGGGCTTTGGGCTACTCAGTCCAAAGTGCCCGGGCTTATTTTTTGTCCCAGTCCTGGCCTGGCCATGACCAATAAAGGGCACAACGTCTATCAGGATCTCGAGGTTCTACTCGTTTTACTAGGAGGTGCAGTATGTGAGTCTTCTCTGAGGTGCTGGATGTTTAACTATATTGGTGAAAGCTTGATGTAGACTAGACTCTTTGAGTGGCTTCAGGGTCTAACAGGTTGTGCAGCACCCATCTAATGCGTATAGGCAAACCAGATATCTATAGTTCGTGGTATAGACCGGGCCTCTCCAGCTGGTTCACAGTCTCTGACCGTCTGCTGTATCCCGTCCGCAGTCTCTGACCGTCTGCTGTATCCTGTCCGCAGCCTCTGACCGTCTGCTGTATCCTGTCCGCAGCCTCTGACCGTCTGCTGTATCCTGTCCGCAGTCTCTGACCGTCTGCTGTATCCTGTCCGCAGTCTCTGACCGTCTGCTGTATCCTGTCCGCAGTCTCTGACCGTCTGCTGTATCCTGTCCGCAGCCTCTGACCGTCTGCTGTATCCTGTCCGCAGCCTCTGACCGGCTGCTGTATTCTGTCCGCAGCCTCTGACCGGCTGCTGTATCCTGTCCGCAGCCTCTGACCGTCTCCTGTCCGCAGTCTCTTGCCCGTCTGCTGTATCCTGTCCGCAGTCTCTGACCGTCTGCTGTATCCTGTCCGCAGTCTCTTGACCGTCTGCTGTATCCTGTCCGCAGTCTCTTGACCGTCTGCTGTATCCTGTCCGCAGTCTCTTGACCGTCTGCTGTATCCTGTCCTCAGTCTCTTGACCGTCTGCTGTATCCTGTCCGCAGTCTCTTGACCGTCTGCTGTATCCTGTCCGCAGTCTCTTGACCGTCTGCTGTATCCTGTCCGCAGTCTCTTGACCGTCTGCTGTATCCTGTCCGCAGTCTCTTGACCGTCTGCTGTATCCTGTCCGCAGTCTCTTGACCGTCTGCTGTATCCTGTCCGCAGTCTCTTGACCGTCTGCTGTATCCTGTCCGCAGTCTCTTGACCGTCTGCTGTATCCTGTCCGCAGTCTCTTGACCGTCTGCTGTATCCTGTCCGCAGTCTCTTGACCGTCTGCTGTATCCTGTCCGCAGTCTCTTGACCGTCTGCTGTATCCTGTCCGCAGTCTCTTGACCGTCTGCTGTATCCTGTCCGCAGTCTCTTGACCGTCTGCTGTATCCTGTCCGCAGTCTCTTGACCGTCTGCTGTATCCTGTCCGCAGTCTCTTGACCGTCTGCTGTATCCTGTCCGCAGTCTCTTGACCGTCTGCTGTATCCTGTCCGCAGTCTCTTGACCGTCTGCTGTATCCTGTCCGCAGTCTCTTGACCGTCTGCTGTATCCTGTCCGCAGTCTCTTGACTGTCTCCTTTAGTATGTCAGCAGTCTCTGACCGTCTCTTGTCCGCCGTCCCTGATCATATCCTGTCCACCGTCTCCGACCATCTCCTATAGTATGTCAGCAGACGCTGATCATCTCCTGTATCATGTCTACAATCTCGGACCATCCCCTGTATCCTGTCCATAGTCTCTGACTATCTCCTTTAGTATGTCAGCAGTCTCTGACCGTCTCCTGTATCCTGTCCGCCGTCTTGCCTAGGGCAGCACAAAACCAAAATACACCACTGGGTCCAGGTAGGGCTAGTAAAGATAGCAGGCACTCGGTGGCGGGGTATAGGGAGGTGTAGTTAGTAGGATAGCAGACACTCAGCCGCAGGGTACAGGAAGGTGTAGTTAGTAGGATAGCAGACATTCAGCGGCAGGGTACAGGAAGGTGTAGTTAGTAGGATAGCAGACATTCAGCGGCAGGGTACAGGGAGGTGTAGTTAGTAGGATAGCAGACACTCAGCCGCAGGGTACAGGGAGGTGTAGTTAGTAGGATAGCAGGCAGACAGCAGTGTGAGGATGACCCGGGCAGAATGCAGGAAGCTGGAATGTAAGGTAGTCAGACTGGCAGAGCTCTATGACTGGGGAAGGAGGAGGATGGGCACTAGGTATGGTTCGGTCACAGCTCTCCCCGCCCCCAACTCCCTCACCTCTGGAGTCAGCACACAAAGGATGACTGCTTGGGGGGGTGGGGGGTGGTATGGGGTCACACAGGGCAATTAAAACTGGGGGGGGGGGTATGGGGTCACACAGGGCGATCGAAACTGGTGGGGGGATGGGGTGACATGGAGGTTCTGTGTGCGCAGCTGCCTCTGCTGGAGCTCTGCCCCCTTTTCATGCAGGGGCGTGGCTTACCCTGTTCCCAGAAGTGCTGTGAGGGCGGGAGGTTACCAGACCGGGGACATGCTGTGCTTCTCTCCCGGAGGATAGAGCCTTGGCCAGAGAGATGAGCTCCGTCTTCAGGGGGTGAGGAGGAGCCCGGGACTCGGCGGGGGGACTGCAAGTCTCAGCATGGACCTCCTGTGGACTTCCGGGACAACTTAAGAGACACAAGGGGGCCAGACTGACAGGGAGGCTGGGCTGCTGTTACAGAGACCCCCCTCCCTCCACAGTGGCAGGAAGGGGTAGTTAGTAGGATAGCAGGGTACAGGGAGGGTAGTTAGTAGGATAGCAGGCACACAGTGGTGGGGTATAGGGAGGGGTAGTTAGGATAGCGTTCACTCAGTGGCAGGGTGGGGTAGTTAGTAGGATAGCAGCATTCAGTGGCAAGATACAGGGAGGGGTAGTTAGTTGAATAGCAGGGTAAAGGGAGGGATAGTTAGTAGGATAGCAGGCTACAGGAAGGTGTAGTTAGTAGGATAGCAGGCAGACAGCAGTGTGAGGATGAACCGGGCTGGAAGCTGGAATGTAAGGTAGACAGACTGGCAGAGCTCTATGATTGGGGGATGGGCATTAGGTAAGGTTCGGTCACAGCT
Source organism: Staurois parvus (assembly GCF_062004578.1). NCBI lineage: Eukaryota > Metazoa > Chordata > Amphibia > Anura > Ranidae > Staurois > Staurois parvus. The sequence goes on from NW_028320157.1 coordinate 3,627, forward strand.
CTCCCCGTCCCCAACTCCCTCACCTCTGGAGTCAGCACACAAAGAATGATTGGTTGGGGGACTTGACTTGGGGGGATGGGAACACACAGAGTGATCGGAACTGCCAGAGGGGGTGCAGATACTGGAACTGATCCTCCCGTGGCTCCCTGCAGCAACTAAAAGCTGTCTGGAGGAGGAGCTGCTCGCTGTGCTGCAGGCCAAGACACAGTGGAATCGGTTTCAGTGATAAGGCAGTACAGCCAGCCCTCCTGTCAGGTGGCGGGGCCCCCTGTTGAGCTGGTCAGGCCCGATACAGGAGGGCCGGCTCTACCATTTTATCAGCAGCCCTGGAGATCGGAGAGACCGAAGACCAGGGACTTGGAGAGGGGTACTGAGAGAAGAGGGGACAGGGACCGAGAGAGCAGTCCTTTTCTGTTTTTTTTTTTTCCTGTCCCGTCATCTACTTACAGGGGACGATGAACAGTCTGTGCAGATGGCGGAGAGCTGGGGAAATGAAGGCGTGGTACGGGCTGCCTACAAAGGATTTGTTGCCATCAAAATGGCCAGTAAGTTGTGTAGTGGCCTGTATGTAACAAGGGCCTGATACAAGATCCATCTGTGTTGTTCCTGTGACTGTATAATAAAATAATCAATTCTTCCATGATTACCGTCTGTGAAGGTTCTTATTTATCCGGGTTACAGCATGGCTAGTACTAGTATTCATCTGGACTTGTGCAACCGCTCTTACATTTGTAAAATGGCACCTTTGTGCTCCACACAGACATGGGAAGATCCAGGAACAACCCTCTGCACACTGCTATATATCCTTTCCAGCAAACTGCCATAAACATAGACATTTTTAGTTCACACATATTGCGATACATGTTTAAGCTGGCCAACTGCGTCAAACTAAACCTTTCTGGCCAGTCCTACTCTACCAAAAGCAAATGCTACTGTGGACACAATGCCAACATGGGGCAAAAAGACACAAAGTGGGGGGAGAGCTGCTAGGTTAAAACCTGGCTACTGACCTTCAAAGCTGTAGAGGATGTGAGAAGCATGCTTCGCTAGGGCATCCCGCGCTCTTTGGCTGCAGCTCATGGCCGGTCAGTTTGCCATTAATCTGGAACAGATACTGGGCTCGTACCCCATATTCAGGGCTTTGCACTCCTCTGTCTCTGCGGGCCTCCGACATTAGCGTGGAGTTTATCCCATTTCAGGGCCTCTCCCCCATGATTCTGACCATTCCTTCATAATCATGTCTGCCATGACTGGAAAGGAGAAACTTTAGACTTTTTTTGTTTAAGCCTTGGTACATTAAATCATGTTTGGAGAGCGGAGCTACCCCATCCTGAATCTCAAAAGGTCTCATACAGAATAAATGAATCCCCAAAAATGTCAGACTTCCTCTAGAGAGTGCCTAAACTTTGCCACTTTAGTCGCTTCCACATGACCTTCTTCCAGTCCCGAATCTGAGTCAGAAATCTGGGTCACCTATCCCTGGGCTGCATACCCTACACCAGCTGACTCTGCTGAGCCAGAAGCCCCTGGAAGTAGGGAGTATTGCACATGATCAGGCTGACTGGAAGAAGTGGTAGGCCATTTGACATCAGAGATGCCTGAAAGGTGCACTGCACCTGCTCTCTAAAAGGAACTTAGAAACTTTGCATAAGGAGATTCAGCTTCTGCTTTCAAGAAGTTAGAAATACACTGCAGCAAAAGACTTGTTATAATTAGAAGATAATTTAGTGCTCCAGTTAGCACATTTTCTTTTAGAGGTGAACTTATCCTCTTTAGCCTAAGACAAAAAGAGAGGGGAGGAGGGCTCCAAGTTAAAAGCCAGGTCCTTATTAGGTCAGGAGCACCACCCCTGCACCCAGTGCTGCCTATGTCAAAAAAACAAATGTCTAGAAGACTGCTTGAGACACCCCTCAAGGAACCCCAGAAGTACCAACCACCTCCACCAAAAGCACACAGCACATATACTATATTACTAAAACATTTGGGACACCCCTCCAAGTCATTGGATTTAGGTGTTAAAATCACCTCCATGGCCACAGGTGTATAGAATCAAGCACCTAGGCTTGCAGACTGCTTCTACATACATTTGTGAAAGAATGGGTCGCTATCAGGAGATCAGTGAATTCAAGCGTGGTACCGTGATAGGTCACCACCTGTGCAATAAGTCCATCCGTGAAATTTCCTTGTTATTGAATATTCCATGGTCAACTGTGAGTGGTATTATGATAAAGTGGAAGCAAGTGGGAACAGCAACTCAGCCAAGTGGTAGGCCAGGTAAAATGGTAGAGCGGGGTCAGTGCAAGCTGAAGCGCACAGTGTACAGATGTTGCCAACTGTCTGCAGAGTCGATAGCAAAAGACCTCCAAACTTCACGTGGCCTTCAGATTAGCACAGCAACAGTGCATATTGAGCTTCATGGAATGGGCTTCCATGGCCATGTAGCTGCATCCAAGCCTTACATCACCAAGTGCAATGCAAAGCATCGGATGCAGTGGTGTAAAGCATGCCGCCACCAGACTTTAGAGCAGTAGACACATGTTCTATGGAGGACTTTTCACCTTCTCTATCTGAAAATTCGATGGACGTGTCCCGGTTTAGCAGTTGCCAGGAGAACGGTACTTGCTTGACTGCATTATGCCAAGTGTAAAGTTTGGTGGAGGGGGGATTATGGTGTGGTGGTTTTCAGGGGTTGAGCTTGGCTTTAGTTCCAGTGAAAGGAACTCTTAAGGCATCAGCAAACCAAGACATTTTGGACAATTCTATGCTCCCAACTTTGTGGGAACAGTTTGGGGATGGCCCCTTCATGTTCCAACCTGACTGTGTACAAGTTCACAAAGCAAGATCCATAAAATTATGGGGGTGGAGGAATCTCGCTGGCCTGCACAGAGTCCTGATTTCAACCTGATAGAACACCTTTGGGATGAATTAGATTGAAGACTGCAAGCCAGGCCTTCTCGTCTGACATCAGTGTCTGACCTCACAAATGCACTTCTGGAAGAATGGTCAAACCTTCCCATAGACCAGGGGTGGGCAAACTTTTTGACTTGAGGGCCGCAATGGGTTCATATATTGGACCCGGGGGCCGGACCAAGAGTAGATGAATGATGTGTATGTGTCATCCATAGTAAGTATAGTAATATTCCCCCATAGTAAGCATAGTAATTAATCTGCCATATAGTAATTCATCCCCCATAGTAATTAATCCCCCATATAGTAATTCATCCCCCCCATAGTAATTCATCCCCCATATAGTAATTCATCCCCCATAGTAATTCATCCCCCAAATAGTAATTCATCCCCCATATTAAGTCCCCAAGTCCCCCCTGTGTCAATTCACTTACCTTTGCTCCGCGCGTTCCTCTCGCCGTTCCGGTGTAGCATGAAAATCTGTCTCCTATGAGGATCTGTCCCCCTCGACGTATCTGCGCATGTGCCAGTTTCAGGCATTAGCAGCCGATCGGCGATCTCCGGCACATGTGCAGATACGTCAAGGGGGACAGATCCTCATAGGAGACGGATTTTCATGCTACACCGGTCTTCAAGGCGGACTGTGAGAGGAGCCTAGCTCCGCGGGCCGAATTAAAAGGTCCGCGGGCCGTAGTTTGCCCATTGCTGCCATAGACACTCCTAAACTTTATGGATAGCCTTCCCAGAAGAGTTGAAGCTGTTATAGCTGCAAAGGGTGGGCCAACTCAGTACTGAACCCTACGAACTAAGACTGGGATGCCAGTGTGCGTGTAAAGGCAGGTGTCCCAATACTTTTGGTAATATACTGTATATAGCCTGCTTTTCTACCGGTTTTATAGCAGGAGCCTAGGAGGAAGCCTCCATGATGTCCCCTGCATTCTTTAGCACCCAGCACCCTTTGGCCCATGCTGTCGGCGTCCAGCAATAAGCATCAGCCCTGCCCTTTCTCTTACGCCTCTGAGGCCGAAACCAGAAGCCTCTGGTGCAGAGAGGACATCACATCCCCCAGAATCATGACACCCAGCATCTTCCAGGCTAGCTGCGTCACATCCGGCCTCCAGGAAGGCACTGCCTGACCTAAACGCGCCAAGGATGGATGCCATTCTAACCAGCTCCTTCACTGGCACTGGAAAGAGGTAGAAGCGGGTACATTCCTACACCGATGCAGAGGGGACTTGAGGCCAAAAAGTAAAGAACTGCAGGTGAGGGCACATTTCCTGGGCAGCCCTTGAGACATGGCTTGCTGCTTAAAAAGCAGTTCTTCTAGTCAACATGCTTTTTCCAGACAGAGTAAACACAAAATGGCCATGTTCCTGTAGGACCATCTTAAGAAGCTTGAAGCAATGTGTTTCCTGTCCTGGTTGAAGGAGCTCAATTGTTCAAGGTCTGTCCTGGAAGACAACCGGGGGGGGGGGAAATTTATATACATTTCATTTGTGTACAGTGTTGCATGACCAAGAAATTGCTAGTTAAAGCTGCAGTGCTGAAAAGCAAAAAAGTGCCATGATCATGAAGGGGTTAAAACCTTCTGGAGATCAAGTGGTTAAAGTCTAATTTGGCCAGGTTTGGAGCCTCTCTGTTGGTCTGTTATTATAAAGACTTCAGGTTGATTTGTATTTTTATATAAAAGTTTTTTTTTCCCCCAATGATATCCCCAGTTCCCATTCACATGGAATCTGTATACAGCATTGTTCAATTAAAAAAAATGCAGTTCCAAAGCCACCCATTTACAAATACCACAAATGCATAACAGTTCATAAGGAAAAAACTATTACTGCAAACTTGAGAAAGTACTTTAATTAGTTTTAAAATTAAGTTTTAATTTTACATTTTAGATCTAAAAGAGAACACATGCAGCAAGTGAATATTAAGAATTCTGCTGGAACCAACTGTTTAAATTATATGTACAGAGAGGATTACTATCAAAACTAGTAACCTTCAGTGAGGCTATTTACAGAATTTACAAAAAAGAAAAAAAGGACAAAGTGTATCAGTACAACAAAGGCAACATGAAAATTAGCATACTGTGGTATTCTGAGACTTGTATCGAATAAAGCTTTCAGAAGCAAAAAGCTACCAAAAATACTCTTTCCAGTCCACAAGAAAACATGTCACCAAAGTAAATTTACAATATTAGGTACATAAGCAGAATACCAAGGTGAACATTTAAAAATAGCATTGTACACTACAATTTCATAAAACTGAAGGGAAGAAACAAATTAACATACTGCCCACAAGTTTCACCTTTGAACCTTGAAAACTTCAGGTGACATCTGGCTGGTTGCTTTGGGCATGCAAATTAATATCTTTTCTTTCACGTCCAGATAATCCTCTCCCAAAGGGTGACCAATCACAGAGCTACCAGGGATATAGAAATGTCAGCATTGTGTCCTGGAACTGCTCTATACAATAAAGACTTGTTTTACATAACACTTTCATTCTTTGTCTTAAACCTACAATAATGAATCAATATGTTTAAACATCTAGTTGAAGCAGTGTATAGAGTGGTACAACTCAAAGAGGAACAAAACATGATGGATCTCTTACAAATGTAGGCAGTCTTTGTATTAAAAATGCTTCATCAGAAGGAAGTAAAAGCGTCCTGATAAATGGCAATTTCACAGGACACGTGGAGCTGAACTAAACAGAGCTGTCGTGAGGTGGTGAACTCCATCGTGACTGCAGATGCCGAAGAATGCTGTTCGATATCGTCCCAAGTTTTTCCTGCATTTCAAAAAGCTGGCTTCCAGAATATTTTCCAAGCTCCTCTGTAGTCACCAACAAAGAAAGTGTACTAATCTGTGCAGCAAGGTCTAGGGTGGCTGCAGATTCCACAGGTGCTGTGGCAGATGCTTCAGGCAGGTCTGTAAAGCAAGCAAGGATTAGTTATGGTGAAGTAACTGAAAAAAAAAACTCATGAAATACGCCAATACTCTAGGGGTCACCATACATGTTACAATCTGACTGCAATACATCAAAACATAATAGGAGAACCTTCCTAAACATTCCAGTCAGTTTGTATTCAATCAAGCCCTTGCATTACATAATTGGTAGATCCAAAAGAAGACTACAATAAGATATTGGCAGAAAGTCAGTGCAAAAAATGCCCATCAGTAGTTTGATTTGCAGAGACACCCAATGTGGTTGTTCAAAGGATAGGCAGGAGTCGTCTGCTTTAGTAGAACATCCAATTACTTTATTTCACCAAATACATTTTTTTATTATTATTATGAACTACCACATCGGACACCTCAGCCAATCGAACTACCGAGAGCCTTTTATGTGCTGGCTCTTCCTATCAATGCGTTCACCCACCTGAGAACCCCCACAGAACGGGAATGTCCGAGGCATAGACCGTGTCCACACTGTGCACTAGGAATGCTGGACACACAGAAATCACATGGTGCTTTGACACCACTTTCCTTAAAGCAACACACTTTTTGTGCGGCTGCGGGAACGTGTGCGATTTACACACACAGTCCTATGGAAATCTATGGAAAGAACTAAAGATCAGAGTTCACAGAAGAGGCCCACAGAACCTTCAGGATTAGAAGCCCGTTTGTGTGGAAGAATGGGCCAAAAATCACACCTGAGCAATGCAATGCGACTAGTTTCTCCATATAGGAGGCATCTTGAAGCTGTCATTACCAACAAGGATTTTGGATGAAGTATTTTTTTTTTTTTGTATGCACGGATTATTACTGACATGTGGTGAAAACGCAGTTATTTACCTGTTAACTGTATTTCCAGGAATCTTCTAGGACAGCTTCACTTGAGAGATAGGGCTCCTCCCAGGAAACACCCGCTCCACCTTTTCCCCTTTATAAGTATCCTCTCTCCCAGTGGGCCCTCAGTATAAGAATATGACCGAAGGCCTAGGAGAAAGCATAAAATAAAAACGGTAATAGAGACAACCCATCACAGGTTCATAACATACCTAGACATCAGTACATAATCACACAGCAATCGGGAGGGAGTTATGCTGTCCTAGAAGATTCCTGGAAATACAGTTAATAGGTAAATAACTGCGTTTTCCCGTGTCATCTTCTAGGACAGCTTCACTTGAGAGGAGTTGAATAGAAATACATACATTAGGGAGGGCCCCTTGCTTGTAGGACCTTCCTGCCGAACGCCTGGTCATTGCTGCCAATCAGATCCAATCTGTAGTGCTTAGCAAAGGTGGTGAAACTGGACCACGTTGCGGCTCTGCAGATCTGTACGGGGGAGGCCCCTGCCTTTTCCGCCCAGGAGGCCGCGGTGGCCCTTGTCGAGTGTGCTTTTGGGCCGGCCGGCGGTGACAGGGCCGCAGTTCTATAACCTTCTGAGATTGCCTCCCTTATCCACCTTGCGATGGTGCCTTTGGAGGCACTGTCCCCCTTCTTTGGACCCTGGAATAGGATGAAAAGACGGGACGAACGTCTCCATGCATCTGTGCAGAGGATGACAGGACCGTGCAGTATGGTTCGATCACTGATAGAGCCTGCAATTCGCTGACTCTGCGGGCGGAAACTAATGCTATAAGGAGGGTAGTTTTCAGAGTTAGAAATCTGAGGGAACATTCCTCCAGCGGTTCGAAAGGCCCTTGCTGAAAGATCTTCAGGACCGTGCCCAGGTCCCATGGTACTTCGATGTGGACGGGGCTCGGCGCCTGGAGATAGCCCTCAGGAACCTGATTATCAACGGGTCTACCGCCAACCTCAACTCCAGAAAGCTTGACAAAGCCGCTACCTGCACTTTAAGGGTATTAGCGGCCAGATTCTTATCCGCCCCGGCTTGGAGGAATTCAAGCACTGTATGCAAGATGAGAGCCCCGGGTTCCTCGTTCCTGTCCTTCCAGGCGGAAAATTTCTTCCAGACTTTATCATATATGGCGTTTGTTGATTTCTTCCTTCCGTCCAAGATGGTGGCGACCACTCTTTCAGACAGTCCCTTCTCCACTAGCCTGTCCCGTTCAGAAGCCACGCTGCTAGGGACAGCCTTTCTGGGTGAGGATGTAGCACTCCCCCTTGGGCAAGTAAATCGTGTGAAGGTGTATCATCCATTGGTCTGTTAAGCTTAGTTCCCTCAGCCGGGAGAACCATGATCTTTTGGGCCAAAATGGTGCAATCAGGATGACCGTGGCTTGAGATGACTGGATCTTCTGTACCACCTTTGGTAATAATCTGAACGGAGGAAAGGCATAGAGGAGGTTTCCTTCCCAATGCTGGGCTAGCGCGTCTATCCCTGCACTCCTGGGGTCCTTCTGCAGGCAGAAGTATCTCTCCAGCTTCACATTTTGGCTGTTGGCGAAGAGATCCATAGAGGGGGTGCCCCATCTGGCGCATATTTGATTGAATGCTGGACAGCTGAGGCACCATTCTGTCTGGGTGACCTCTTTCCGACTCAACTGGTCCGCCAACTGGTTCAGATTCCCTTTTAGATGCACCGCAGTGATGGACTCTAGGTTCCTCTCTGCCCAGGTCAGGAGGGTTCCTGCCAATTCCATCAGCCTCGGGGACCTCGTGCCCCCCTGCCTGTTCAAGTATGCTACTGCCGTTGTGTTGTTGGATAGAATCTGGACTTCTCTCCCCTCTATCCTCTCCTGAAAAGCCGTAAGCGCTTTGAAGATTGCCGACAGCTCCTTGTAGTTCGATGATTTCCTTGAATTTTCTGCATCCCATCTGCCCTGGGCTAGGCAGTCTCCCATATGAGCACCCCACACCTGGTCATGCTTGCATCCGTGGTGATCCTCACTGGGCTGGCTTGCTTCCATTTCCTTCCCGCCTCCAAGGTGTGGATGTTCCCCCACCACCTTAGTGATTCCCTCACCTTGTGCGTGAGGCAGATCCTGGAATTCAGACCTGCTTGGCTGCCATCCCAGTGGGAGAGGGTGTGATTCTGTAGTACCCTGGAGTGGAGCTGTGCCCATTGCACCCCTGGCATTGCGGCTGTCATGCTCCCGACTAGCTTCATTGTGGTCCTTACTGTGCAGGTCGACATCCTACGGAAGGCTCTCGTGTCTTGCTGCAGTTTGAGAGCTTTTTCCGTTGTCAGGTATGAGCAAGCATTTGCGTGAGTCCAGGACGTACCCCAAGTACATGATCCTCCTGGAGGGTACTAGCTGTGATTTTTCCTCGTTCATCAACCACCCCAAGCTCTCTAGAAAAGATATCGTGCGTTCGACGTGGGACCCCAGGCCTCTTTCTGTATCTGAAAATAGAAGCAGGTCGTCCAAGTAGGGGATGATATTTATTCCTTCCAGCCTCAAGACTCTTAGGGGTTCCGCCAGGATCTTGGTAAATATCCTTGGAGCTGATGACAGGCCAAAGGGGAGTGCATTGAACTGAAACAGAATCGCTCTTTTTGCGCCTTCCAGCGCAAACCTCAGGAACTTCCTCGATTCCTCCCTTATCGGAACGTGCAGATATGCATCTTTCAAATCTATTGAGGCCATGAATGCTCCTGGCGACAAGAGTTCTTTTACCGTGTATAAGGTCTCCATGCAGAACTTCTTAGTATCATCCTGTAGGTACCGGACGACTTCTTCCTTAGGAAGAAATGGGAGAAGAACCCACTTCCCTTTTCTTCCTCCTCCAGATGGCAAATCACATTCTGCCTGAGCATCCCTTCCAGGAGTTCCACCAATGCATCTGCCTTCTCCCTGTCCCTTGGAAGGGGTGTTGCGAAGAATCTTTGAGGGGGGGGGCCTTAAAAACTCTATTTTGTAACCTCTGCGAATGGCCTCTAGAATGTAAGTGTTCTGGGTGATCTTCAGCCATTGTGTGTGGAAGTGCCCCAGCCTTCCTCCCACCTGGCTTCTCCAGTCACTTGGGCTGGGTCTATTCTGGTTGGGGTTGAAGAGGAAACCTCCCCTGCCCCTTGACTCGTTCCTGCCCCTCCTTGCGCCCCAGCCTGTGCGCTGGCTTTGAAATCGTCGTGTACTGCCTGTTGAAGAGAAACCCCTTTCGTTCTACTTGCCTGCTGAGGACTGGAAAGCTCTTCTTTTTTTATCGGCCGACCTTTCCATGACCGAAGTTAGTTCCGGCCCAAAGAGGAGTTTTCCCTCGAAGGGCAGACCGCAGAGTTTGGACTTAGAGGCAAGGTCCCCCTGCCAAGACTTTAGCCAGATAGCTCTTCTCGCGGAATTTATGAGCGCCGTTGATCTAGCTAAGAATCTGATAGTTTCTGCTGATGCGTCTGCAATAAAAGCCACCGCTTTTTCCAGTACCAGCAGCGACTTCAGGATTTCCTTCGCCGGGGTGCCTTGTTCCAGGTGCGAGCGGAGCTGCCCCAACCATACATCCAAAGTTCTGGAGACACACGTCGTCGCAACTGCTGGCTTGAAATTCACCGTGGACACTTCCCATGCTCTCCTCAGGAATGTATCCGCTTTCCGGTCCATTGGGTCATTCAGGGACCCGCTGTCTTCGAAGGACAGGTCCGTCGCTTTCGAGATTCTAGAAAGGTAGGCATCTGGCTTCGGGCAGATTTCCCACACGGAAGCGTCTTCTTCCTTGAACGGGAATCGCCTCTTAAGGTTCTTGGGAAAGAAAGCCTTTTTCTCCGGCTCTTCCCATTCCCTCCTGATAGTGGACCATAGGGCAGAGTGCACTGGGAATGTGCGGCTGCTCTTTGTAGCCCTGCGTACAGCTGGTCATGGAGAGAGAGGTCCTGCTGTTCCTCCTCCAGATCCAGAGTCTCGTAGATCACTTTCAGAGGCCCTCCGTGTCTTCTGCCTGAAAAAGGAATCTTTGTGCTTTTGGGTCATGATCCTCGACCTCGCCTTCCTCCGAGTCTGAAGTACTTGAAGGTTCGGCTCCCCTTGCGACAGTTACCTGGTCCTGTTTCCTCTTTTTCCCCCCCTGGGCATTGCCTGAAGTGCCCGGTTGGGGCTCGTCCTGGGCCTGTCCCTGCTTCTGCTCCCTAAAGCTCTGAAAAGTCTTGGACATCTCTTGCATCATGTTCTGTAAGAAATCCTTAAAGAGGGACCCAGACTCCTTTTTGATAAGCTTATCTATGCAGTCTTGGCAGAGCTGCTTCCACCAGGAACTCGCCAGCCTCTTTCTGCAAGTGGCGCATTTCTTTTTCAGCTCGCAAGGAGCTTCTCTTTCCCCTCTATCCTCCTCCTGTGGGCCCATCTGAGGACAAGGAGACATAGGTATTCATTAACCGCGGAGGCTCCCCCCCCAGGGATTGCCCCCCCCCGTGCACTCCCCCAACACCCTAAAAAGTCAGCAGTGGGGGGGGGGAGATGAGTGTGGGGGTGCCCAAGGGTCCCAGAGGGGGGAGGGGGGGAAGGGGGAGGGGGTGAGTGGCGGCAAAAGGAGGCCCTTACCTTGCCGCAGGCCTCCCCCGGCCCAGACAGATCTGCCTCCATCCTGCCGCGAACTCCTCCTCAGTGCGGCGGTTTTTCAGGGTTTGGCAGGCTCTGCCCCCTCCCTGGGGTCCCTGCGCGCCGACCTTCCTCTCACGGCCGCAGGTGGAGAAGCGGCCGTGGTGTGGGCTCGTTCCGCGGTCCGCCGCCCATTTCCAACATAGCGGCCGCCGCTCCATGCTTCCTGCGCTGGAAGTGACGTGTTTGCGGCGTCCTGACCCCGACAGCCTCACCCCCTGGCCATGCTGCCGGGATCCTGGAACAGGTAGGACTTACCTCAGCCCCCCCAGGGAAAGGCACCACTGCCCAGGTTGGCGGAGCGGGCTCTACCCCCCTGGAGAGCCCCGCTGGGACCATCCGGGGTCTGTCACCCCCACCCCGAAGGGTCTGTCCATAGGATGAATAGGATGAGCCTGGCTGAAAACCCCCCCACAAGGCCCCTGCCTTCCTTAGAGAAAGGAGGAAGGGGGGCCTCAGCCGGGGGGCCTCAGCCAGAGGCCCTCAGCCAGAGGCCCTCTGTACCTCGCCAGACAGCCGGGAAAAAATAACAAACCGGGCAGAGCTCCGTCCTGGCCGGAGGAAACACTAATACCGAGGGCCCACTGGGAGAGAGGATACTTATAAAGGGGAAAAGGTGGAGCGGGTGTTTCCTGGGAGGAGCCCTATCTCTCAAGTGAAGCTGTCCTAGAAGATGACTCGGGAAAATTTTATGTCAATAGCACCTTTAGAAATATATTTATCTAGAAAAACGGTGACGTTTTCAATACTTATTTTACCCGCTGTACTATTAAAACCTGTTTTTTTTTTTTCAGGATTTGAGTGCAATGACTACACTTCTGCTTCCCCAGAATACCCTGAGAACACGACAGTGTCGTATGTCACGACAACAGACCCTCTCTGCACTCCAATCCCTGCCCATCAGAGCAGATCACATGCAGACAGTTTGCTCACAAAAACAAGGACACGCCCATGAGACACACCCACTATGCAGAAATGCTGCATTGCCTGCTGGGAAATGTAGTTTCTTCAATTATAGGGCTTATTTGCAAGGTGAAGCACTAGATAACATTAAGGCAGCACAAATGCTGGTCAGACATTTAGATGTCTATTTTCCAATGATTGCTGATGCATGCATGTTACCCTACGCCTGTTAAGACCTTAAAATGTACTATGAATGCAGTTAGCCAGAAATTAAACCTATGACTACCAATCTCAAGTACGATCCCCATTCTTGCATGAGAGATTTTCTGAAAAAATGTATGGGTGTCAACTGTAGGTGAATTCAAATCTAACTGCAGATTTCAGTGAACTTAAGTCATTTGGACCAAGCTGGCATAAACAAATTTACTTCACTTAACAGATGAAGTGGATGTGAGCGCTGTATAGACAGGTATGTCGTCTCAGCCACATACAGCACTGTGTTCCAGCAGCTGTCAAATTGGATTGAGTGCTGCTCAGCCATTCACAGGCGGTTGGGTGCCCTCACAGTCTCCACCTCAGCCTGAGGAACCTTTGTATTCATTCATAGTCCCATAGCCTGAACACAGCAACGCATATGTGGCTGATGCTACATACAGTTTATAGAGGTGCTGCATCTGTTAATGATGTAAACAGTACATTTGGACTAGCTTGGTCCAAACTATTCAAAGTTCACTAAAACCCGGAGATCAGCTTTAATAGCTCATCCCCAATAATCACACATTTTATGTTAAGATAAATCATACACAAAAGGTAAGACTTTTTTCCTTCTCACCTTAAAAACTTCAAAGAGACGAGAGAACTGCTTTCCAACCAAGACATTGAAAACGTTCCCATCTTCTCCACTAAGACGGCTACAAAGAGGACAAATGTCAAATTATTACACACAAACTGATATACATTACCCTAAATATTTTATTGTGGAATATAATGTTCTACTTGGAGGAATATTCACCACTAAATAGTTCTAAAGATCAGAATGGAAGATTATACACCATGGGGTTGTTTTAGCTGAATTTGCTTGCCAAAGAGGTAAAGCACTCTGGCAGCTGTCCGCTCTAGTGTGAATTCAGCCTGAAAGGGTTTTGTTATATCTGCTTGATAAGTGCAAAAAATACCTGTTGATCTTGTTAGAAATCTGGTGAGCTGATAACTTACTGTGCACTCTGCTAACTATTATCTCTAAGGTGTACAGAAGCACTCCCCTCCGGTATGTACAATAAGAGAAGGACAGCATTCTGTAGTCCTGTCTTGTTTCTGCTGATACAAAAGGAAGAGTAGGCATTGTCATCCTACGGCAGTTTTGTTACTGGAGAATCATCAGGGGAAAAAATAAAGGAAGAAAACTAGTGCAGCCACCACATCTAAGGACTAGAAAGCTGCAATATATTCATTTTTATGTGGCTTAGATGCACTTTAAGAATAGGCTGTTCAACTAGAAAAGTTGGTATTGAGTGAAAACAGCTCCCCTTGTTCACTAACATTTATTGGCTAGGTATTCCTTAGTAAATCAATTCCTGCATCCACTGCAATATTCTGCACCGCAACAATCTGGAATGTTTCTAGCTCCAAAATGCAATTGTACTCACTTTGCAATTGCAAGATAAGCATCTGTCTGTTCTGTATGTGAGGTAGATGTGTCTTCCAAGGTTTCTAGTAAAGGCAAGAGTTGAGCGTTTTCAGGATTAGCAGCCATATTCCCAAAAAACTGCAAAGAAATAAGAAGTCACTTAAAATAATCAGCCCAGTGGTTTGCTACAGTAGGAAATAAATTGTGTTTCTATATCTTACAGTTTTTTTGCTTAGTGCAGCAACTATAGATACAAAACGTTACACTTTTTATCTGCTTGAACACCAGACTGTTTCACCCCCTTCCTGCCCAGGCCATTTTTCAGATTTCAGCGCTGTCGTACTTTGAATGACAATTACTCAGTCATGCAACACTGTACCCATATGAAATTTATATCAATCTGTGAGACAGATAGAGCTTTCTTTTGGTGGTATTAAGTCATTTAGTCACAACTGTTTTTTTTTGTTTTGTTTTTTGCACTATATAAAATGGAAAAAAGTTTTGCCATTTCTTCATTTCCGGTCTGTAAAGTTTTGCCAATAATATTTCTTCATAAATGTGGGCCAAAATACATTCTACTACATACAAACTATGGTATATACTGTATATCCATAAAATGATCAATTCTGATGTACTGACTGCCCAACTCATTTCTTGAGGTCCTAAAATGCTAGGACAGTACAAATACCCCCCAAATTACCCTTTTTTTTCATTTTAAATCAGACAGTCCAAGGTATTTAGTAAGAGGCATAGTAACATTTTTGAAGTTGTAATTGTTCAGAAAATGAAAGAAAAAAACACAAACAAAAAAAACATTTCCCCAAGTTGTCATTTTAAAAAGTTTTTTCACATAAGCAGCATGGGCACACTTACAATTACACCTCAACACATTCTGCTTCTCCTCCTTAGTATGGGGATAGCACATGCATGAGACGTTTTCACAATTTACCCACATGGGGGGGGGGGGGGGGCAAAATCAAAGTAGAACCTTCAAGCTTTATAAGGGTGTAAATTAGGAATCTCATTTCCTCACTACCTCTCTCATTTATGTAGGCCCTGGAGAACAAGGACAGCAGAAACGCCCAAACGAATAGGACTGCCTGCATGGGGATGCACAGAACTCCTGCTCCCAATCTGACATCCTTGCAGGTGTACAGCCCCAAATGCAGACAGTGATTTAAACTGGGGGGGTGGGGGAATGCTACGGTTGAGTCAAATTTTTACCACCTCTCAACTGTTCCCCCTTTAGCTGGGAGGGCAGCAGTCAAGGAAGTACACATGCTGCAGCAGGAATTTCACCACATTGAGCTCAGCAGGCACTACTAAGGATCACTGTCACCAGAACAATGCAGTAGTTATTCTGTGGTGAATGATCAGAGACATTGACTGCTGAAATAGCAGCCAATCTATAGGATTACTGTCCTAACCTGGCATTGGACACCCCCCCCCCCCCCATCCATGTATTACTGGTGTCCCCTTTGTATTGGAAGTGTCAGATGTTAGCCCCTATCCAGGTATTGGTGGAGTCCCCCTGGTATTGGAGGTGTCACCTATCCAGGTATTGGAGGTGCCAGGAGTCCTTCAACCCCCCCTCCCCCCCCCGTATTGTAGGTGCCCCTCTGGTACTGGAGCTGTCCCCTGGTATTGGAGGTGTCCCGATATTAGTTGTCTCCTCCGAACCCCCTGTCCCCCCTTGCCTTGTTATTGGAGGTGCCACCTCCATCCATGTATTGGCAGTACAGTGCAGCACACATACAGCTCAGTACACAGTTTAACCCTTAATAGTGATTATTTACTATTTTGTACTATAAAAGGCCTTTTTTAACCTCATCATGATAGGTGATAAAAAAAAAGAAAGAAAATAAAAGCATGCTGCTAAGTGCTGCTGGATGTACACATGTAATTTTTGGGCGAGAATATTCGTACAAAAATTATTTGTACATTAGATGAGCGGAAGGATGTTGTTCGATAATTGCACTTGCTTTTACCAATATTACAATGACAGTAATTTCTGAACGAAAACCACATGCACTGTCCAAAAATTTGTTTGACCCCACAAACATCAATTTGACCCCACTGACAATTAAAAAATTGAAAAGAAATTCTTAGGACAAAAATTTTCGAATGAAAAATGTGTTTGTCTATGGCCAACATAAGTGAAAGCAGGAGCAGGTAACTTGTATCAAGCTACCTGCCTATGACAAGGGAATCTGCCATGTACAGTCCTGTCTGAAAATCTGCAACAGTGTTTTAGATCTGTTCATTTCTTGAACCACCTCCCGTCCGGCCGTTGTATATAAATGGCCGGACTGTGGCAGTGCAAGGTCGAGCGGCCGGTTATAAACGGCCTCCCCGCCCCCTGCTTTTGCGTGCTCCCTGGGATCGCACAGCACCACGATCCGGTGCCCGCTGTGTCCTCCGGACACAGTGAAACACCGATCGTCATACGGAACCTCTGTGCGAGGTCCCGATTATGTGATCACTGATTGGCCAATCAGTGATCACATGCAAAGTATTATTACTATACAGTATTTATATAGCGCCAAGAGTATGCTCAGCGCTGTACATTATAGTGGGGTACAGTAACAATACAATGCAATACACGAGGGGTTCGAGGGCCCTGCTCCTCAGAGCTAACAATCTAGGAGTAAGTAATATGTCACTTCTGACAACATTGCTTACTACGTGTGAAATCTGTGAATGATCACAGAGATCACATGGTACAAGGCTGTTGTGAAGGCCATGTGACAAGCTGGGACCAATCACAGCTCACACAGTAGTTCTCAATGGATGCAAGAATGTAGTCAGAGAGAAGGAGAAATGATTGCTTTTATACCCATAAAGGCTGTAAAAACAATCAGTGTAAAAAAAAAATAAAAAATCATCCCCCACAAGTAGTACAGTGTCACCATGGTGACACTGTACTGCTAGAGTGACAGTATGTAAAAAAAAAAAAAGATAACAGAATAAATTTCGGCCAAGATTTATGATGAAATATTTATTTGAAAAATTTTATAAGAAAAACACTCAAAATTTTTGGACTTTTTCATTTACATAGCAAAACAAAAAAAATCCCAGTGGTGAATAAATACCACCAAAATAAAGCGTTATTGGTCTCCAAAAAATCCTAAAAAACATTCATATGGGTACAGTGTTGCATGACCACGCAGTTGTCATTCAAAATATGATAGCACTGAAAGCTGAAAATTGGCCTGGACAGGAAGGGGGCAAAAGTGTCCGGACTTGAAGTGGTTAAATAAAAATTGAGTCTGATATGTACCAGATTCAACCTCTAATAGTATATAAGTCTCTTCTGTCATTCTCAGAGTGGATAAGATATCTTGTTCCTTAACCACATAGCTGGTTATTTATATTTACCACTGCATATTGATATCCAAGAAATTGTCTATTTTAAACTTTACATACTAACTAAATTACACACCACACTTTTGTTAAGGTTTTTTTTATCTGATTAATCAAAGCAATAATTGGCCAACTAATCGATTATGAAAACAATCATTAGTAGCAGTCCTATAGGGGTCCCCTTTGTATTGGAGGTGTCAGATATTACCCCGTATCCAGGTACTGAAGGTGTCAGGTGTCCCTACCCCTTGTCCTGGTGTTGGCAGTGTCCCATTTGTCCTTGTATTGGAGGTGTCTCCCTGGTGTTGGAGGGATCCTAGTATTAGAAGTGTGCCCCTAGTGTTAGGTGTCCCCTCCATCCTAGTACTGGAGGTGTCTCCCTGGTGTTAGAGAGTTGCTGGTATTGGTGGTGTACCCCCTTCCCCCATCCAGGTATTGGTGGGGAACCTCCCACCCAAGAAAGGGCAGTCTCTGTGATATTTAAAATGCCGCCCCCTCCCCCATTCCATTACTGGATGTATCAGATGCCCCCGTCCCAATAATGGTGGTATCCCCCTGGTATTAGAGTTATCACTTTTCTACCCTGCCCCAGTATTGGAGGTGTGCCCTCCATCCCAGTATTGGAAGTGTTGTCTCCCTGGTGTTGGATGTTCCTCCACCCCCCCACCATTGCAGTATTAAGAGACGTCAGGTCCCCCTCCACCCTGGTATTGGAGATGTTCTCCTTGTCCTATTATCTCAGGTGTCCGATATCGCCCCCGTGTACTGGAGGGGACCTGCCCCGTGTCCTGGTTGTGGAGGTGTCAAGTGTCCCCCCCATCCTGGTGTACTGGAGAGGTGGCCCCTGGTATTGGATGTGTCCTGGTATTAGAGCTGTCAGATGTTCCATGTCCCCCCCCTTCCCAGTATTGAAGGTGTCCCCTCTTTCCCCATATTGAAGGTATCCTGTAAGGGACCGCCCGGCGGTACCACTAGCACTCCACTGATCGGATGTTCCCAGCGCACGGAGTCTAAGCCCCAGAGTACTTGTTCACCAGGGCCCCTGATGGTGGGGATGGACTTGGTGTACCCCAGGACCAGGTCGTGACTACTGAGGACACCCGTCAGTGGTAGGGGTATTCGCCAGGGGCTCCCACGGGAGAGAGCCAGGTATGAGGAGGTCTGGAGACCCCGTAGAGAGGGACGGATGGATGGATGGATGGCTGAGCAGGAGCAGGGTCATACAAGCCGGGTCGGTAACTATGGGGACGGTGCGGTACAGAGCAGCGGGCAGAGAATAGTCGGGTCACACGCCAGGTCAGCAACAGCAGGTCAGATCCAATAGGGGGCATTCAGGAGAGAGGTCAGGCAAGCAAGGGTCAAAACAGGAGAAAACAGCAAGGTCAGGGCACAATCCGGGTCAGCAACTTACTTCAAACAGGTTCACAGGTTCACAGGATACAAAAGACCAAAAGGCACTGAATGACAGCTCAGGGCCGTTTAAATATCCCGCCCTGCGCTGTCATTGGTGCCAGGCGCGCGCCCGCGGTCACTACTGCGCATGCGCGAACCTGATTGCCGCGGTCGGCCAAGTCCCGGCGCTCGCGTACAGGGAGGTGTACTGCGCCTGCGCCGAGCCCAGCGGCGCGACGATCCCCGACATTGCTCCCCCCCTACGGGCAACCTCCGGATGCCCACCCGATCTCTCCACCACGGGTGATCACGAAGAAACTCCCGGACTAGTCTAGGTGCGTGGACATTATGAGCCGGTTCCCAGGAATTGTCCTCAGGACCATAGCCCTTCCACTTAATTAGGAATTGGGTCTGGCCCCCCCTTCTTCGGCACTTAAGGATCGTTTCCACCTCAAATTCCTCTTGTCCTTCGACCGTTATGGCCTCTGGGGGTCTGGATTCTCGTTCTGGGAAGGCATCTGGGATCACTGGCTTCAGCAGAGATACATGGAAGACTGGATGAATTCTGAACGTGGCCGGAAGGATCAGCTCATATGCCACTTCGTTGACCATCCGCTTTACCTGAAAAGGCCCCACAAATTTAGGTCCCAATTTTTTCGAGGGACAAAGCATCTTTAAGTTGGTTGTGGCCAACCACACCTTCTGCCCAGGCCGCAACGCCAAATCCCCTCTTCGTTTCCTGTTAAACTCCTTCTTATTGTCGTCTTGGGCCTGAGCGATGGCTTCCTGGAGTAATTTGTTATTGACGGAGAAGAAGGTCAATGCATCCTGCGTTGCTGGAACTGGGCATTCAGAGACCAAATCAGGGAGAAAGACAGGGTGAAACCCATAATTCGAAAAGAATGGGGACTGCCCCGTTGTCGAATGGCTTGCGTTGTTATAAGCGAACTCCGCCAGGGGTAAAAGAGACAGCCAATCATCCTGCAGGAAAGACGTGTAGCAACGCAAGTATTGCTCCAGGGTCTGGTTCGTCCTCTCGGTCTGACCGTTGGTCTGAGGGTGGAACGCGGAGGAGAGGGACAACTTTATGTCCAGGGCCTTGCACAGAGCCCTCCAAAACTTAGAAGTAAATTGGACCCCTCGATCAGAGACGATGTCCTCGGGTACTCCATGAAGTCTAACGATCTCCCGGATGAATATTCGCGCCGTCTCGGTTGCTGACGGAGTCTTCCTTAGTGGCACGAAGTGAGCCATCTTGGATAGGCGATCAATGACCACCAGAATTGCTGTGTGGTCTTGTGACGGTGGGAGCTCGACTATGAAGTCCATCGCGATCTTCTGCCAAGGCCGTTCGGGAATCGGCAAAGGTCGCAACAGCCCCCAGGCTTTGCTCCTTGACGGTTTGCTCCTCTGGCAGATGGTACAGGATCTCACGTAGCGCTTGCAATCCTTAGCCATGTTTGGCCACCAAAACGAGCGCCGGAGAAGCTCCAGAGTCTTGACTGGGCCAAAGTGACCTGCCAGCGGGTGATCGTGGCAATGCCCCAAAACCAGGGTCCGGACTTCCTCAGGTACCACGATAGAATCCCCCTTCCACAGGAGTCCCCCTTTGTTCTGGAGGGATACCCCAACTGGGGTTGGTGTGGCCGTAGATGCTTCTATTAACTTGGAGCGAAGGTCCGTCTGGAGCGCCAAGAAGTTCCCTGAGGACAAGATAGTGTCGGGTACCAATTCTTCTTCGGAGTCCTCAAACATACGAGATAGCGCGTCAGGCTTCGTATTTTTAGATCCGGGCCTGTAAGTAATATGAAAATTGAATCTGGAAAAGAACAGGGCCCATCTTGCCTGCCGTGGGCGTAGACGCTTGGCAGTCCTCAGATATTCCAGATTCTTGTGGTCTGTGAAGATCAATATAGGGTGTGAGGCACCTTCCAGCAGGTATCTCCATTCTTCTAGCGCTGCTTTGATAGCCAGCAGCTCTCGATCCCCGATATCGTAATTCTTCTCTGCTGGGGTGAGTTTCCTCGAGAAGAATGCTACGGGATGGAGTAACTCTTTGGTGCCTTTCCGCTGAGACAGGATGGATCCTACCGCATTCTCCGATGCATCTACCTCCAAGATGTAGGGCAGGGCCGCGTCCGGGTGGCCCAGGATGGGTGCCGAGGTAAACAGCCTTTTCAGAGCTTCGAAAGCTCTTTGAGCCTCTGGTGTCCATTTGAACCGGGTTCCAAGTTTGGTTAGTTGGGTAATGGGGGAGACCAGACCCGAGAAGTTTTTGATGAACTTCCGATAAAAGTTCGCGAACCCTATAAACCGTTGGACACCTTTTTTGTCCGTGGGTTCAGGCCAATCTAAAATTGCAGAGACCTTCTGGGGGTCCATCGCGACCCCCGCAGTGGAGATAATCAGGCCTAGAAACGTGATGCTAGATTGCTCAAAGCAACATTTCTCCGCCTTAGCATATAACCCATGCTGCCGCAATCGCCCCAAAACTTTTGCCACATGTATCCTATGATCCTCTAGAGAGGGTGAAAAAATTAGTATGTCGTCCAAGTAGACGATAACGAAGACATCCAAAAAATCCCTGAAGATGTCGTTCACAAAGTGTTGGAAGGTGGCTGGTGCATTGCACAGCCCAAATGGCATGACCAAGTATTCAAAGTGGCCAAACCGGGTACGGAAGGCAGTTTTCCACTCGTCCCCCTCTCTTATGCGTACCAGGTTATAGGCCCCCCTTAAATCAAGCTTTGTGAAAATAACCGCAGCCTTTAGGCTCTGAAACAGTTCTGGTACCAATGGTAATGGGTAACGATTTTTTATCGTGACCCTGTTCAGCTCCCGGTAGTCAATACAAGGTCTCAGGGTTTTGTCTTTTTTCTCCACGAAGAAGATTCCTGCTCCTGCTGGAGAAGTGGAGGGGCGGATGAATCCCTTCTGGAGGCTGTCCTCGATATATTCCTTCAGGGCCCCCAATTCAAGCTCAGATAGGGGGAAAATACGCCCAAAAGGGATTTCAGAGCCTGGTAACAGGTCGATTGGACAGTCATACGGGCGGTGGGGGGGCAGAGTGTCGGCTCCCCGCTTACTGAACACGTCCAGGAACCCATGATAGGCTGCGGGAATAACCTGTTTCAAGTCGGAGTCTCCTTCGGAGCAAAGGAGAACTCGGGGCCCTGCGGGGCCCGAAGTGCGACAATGTTCCCGACAGTATGGGGAAGGGAACGAGATTGACCCGGTCTCCAAGTCAATCTGGGGGTTATGGGCCCGTAACCATGGGAGCCCCAGAATGACTGGGAAAAGAGGTGATGCAATAGCGTCCAGGCGGAGGAACTCCTGGTGCTGGTTGGCAATGATAGTGGCAATGGGGGGAGTTTCCTGATTAACTACCCCCGATTTTATCTGGGAACCATCAGCCAAAAAGATGTTGAAGCCCTTCTGTCTGTGTTGGAGAGGGATACCCTGTTGGTGAGCAAACTCTAGATCCAGGAAACAGCTGCATGCCCCCGAATCAACTATGGCTGTCACCTCCACGATCTTTCCTGGAAGCTGAAAGGAGAGGGGCACTACTAAGTATTGCGAAGGACAGGTATTGCTAATAGACAAGGAAGAAAAACGGGTGCACTTACTCATTTTCTGAGGGCAGGATCGCACCATATGACCAGCTTCACCGCAGTAAAGGCAGAGGTTCTGGGCTCGTCTGCGCTGGCGTTCCTCCGGTGATAGTTTAGGCCGTGCCAGACCTAGCTGCATAGGTTCCGGAACATCTCCTGGTGGTGGGTTCTGGATGCTTTGTCGGGTTGGTGGGCTGGGGCCTAGGAATGGACCCCAGGTATTTCCGCGACCCTGGCCGGACCTCTCAAGCCTGCGTTCCCGCAGTCTTCGGTCAATCTTAATTGTCAGGGCAATAAGGTCTTCTAGAGATTCGGGAACCTCCACCCGGGCCAGCTCATCTTTCAAGGGATCGGAGAGCCCCATACGGAACTGGTGTAATAGAGCGAACTCATTCCAGCGTGTGTCCCCCATCCACCGCCTGAAATCAGAGGCGTATTCCTCTGCCGCCCGCCGGCCCTGTCGGAGCGCATATAAGGTCGCTTCGGCAGAGGCTGCCCGCTGTGGGTCATCATACAAGATGGCCATTGCTTCAAAGAAACTATTGACCGATCCCAGGTGAGGATCATTGTTTCCCCTTAGCCGGTGGGCCCAATCCTGGGGTTCACCCTGTAGTAGTGAAATAATGAATCCTACCTTCACGTTTTCGGTCAGGAAGGTACGGGGTTGTAGCTCAAAGAACAAGAGACAGGAATCGCGGAATGACCGGAAGCGTGTGCGGTCCCCGTGAAAACGCTCCGGTAGGGGTACTCGGGGTTCTGCCATAGGGAGCGGGGCGGAAGCCCCTGAGACTGGCTCCTGAGCTACCAGGGCCGGGGGTGCAGAAACCGGGGCCTGTGGGGCAGGGTCAGAAATAGAGCCAGTCTGGATGCGATTCTCCAGCTGCATGCATCTGTCCTGCAGGACCGTTACGGCCTGCGTCAAATTAGCTAGGTGCCTGCAAATTTCCTCTAGCGGGGAGGGCCCTCCTCTAGGCTCAGTCATGGCCTTTTGGTACTGTAAGGGACCGCCCGGCGGTACCACTAGCACTCCACTGATCGGATGTTCCCAGCGCACGGAGTCTAAGCCCCAGAGTACTTGTTCACCAGGGCCCCTGATGGTGGGGATGGACTTGGAGTACCCCAGGACCAGGTCGTGACTACTGAGGACACCCGTCAGTGGTAGGGGTATTCGCCAGGGGCTCCCTTGGGAGAGAGCCAGGTATGAGGAGGTCTGGAGACCCCGTAGAGAGGGACGGATGGATGGATGGATGGCTGAGCAGGAGCAGGGTCATACAAGCCGGGTCGGTAACTATGGGGACGGTGCGGTACAGAGCAGCGGGCAGAGAATAGTCGGGTCACACGCCAGGTCAGCAACAGCAGGTCAGATCCAATAGGGGGCATTCAGGAGAGAGGTCAGGCAAGCAAGGGTCAAAACAGGAGAAAACAGCAAGGTCAGGGCACAATCCGGGTCAGCAACTTACTTCAAACAGGTTCACAGGTTCACAGGATACAAAAGACCAAAAGGCACTGAATGACAGCTCAGGGCCGTTTAAATATCCCGCCCTGCGCTGTCATTGGTGCCAGGCGCGCGCCCGCGGTCACTACTGTGCATGCGCGAACCTGATTGCCGCGGTCGGCCAAGTCCCGGCGCTCGCGTACAGGGAGGTGTACTGCGCCTGCGCCGAGCCCAGCGGCGCGACGATCCCCGACATATCCCCTCTGTCCTAGATTTGGCAGTGTCCATCCCTTTTGCAGCATTGGAGGTGGCCGCTGCCCCCCCCAGTACTGGAGTGGCCCCTGGTATTAACTGTGCCCCCCCAGCCCCAGTGCTGGAGATGTCTCCACTGTCCGAGTATTGGAGGTGTACCCCCTGCCCTAGTGCTGGAGGTATCCACCCTGCTGGAGGTGTCAGGTGCCCCCCCTGCCCCAGTGCTGGAGATGTCCCCACTTTCCGAGTATTGGAGGTGTCCCCCCTGCCCCAGTGCTGGAGGTATCCCCTGTGCTGAAGGTGTCCCCCCTGCCCCAGTGCTGGAGATGTCCCCACTGTCCGAGTATTGGAGGTGTACCCCCTGCCCCAGTGCTGGAGGTATCCCCCGTGCTGAAGGTGTCCCCCCTGCCCCAGTGCTGGAGATGTCCCCACTGTCCGAGTATTGGAGGTGTCCCCCCCTGCTCCAGTGCTGGAGGTGTCCTGCGCTCTTTGGCTGCAGCTCATGGCTGCTCAGTTTGCCATTAATCTGGACCAGATACTAGGCTCGTACCCCATATTCAGGGCTTTGCACTCCTCTCTCTGCGGAGCCTCCGACATTAGAGTGGAGTTTATCCCCTGTTTCAGGGCCTCTCACACTTGTCTTGTAGAACCTCCAACATTAGCGCGGAGTTCATCCCCTATTTCAGGGCCTCGGACGCTACTGTCTAGGACACTGGTGCTGAGCTGGTTCCCTGTCTCAGACATTGGCTTTGGTACCAAGCTCTCCTCCTCCCTACAACAGATTATCCAGAGAAACATCCAACCTTTAGAGAACCTCTAGAGGCTACAGGCGAAAGCTTGACTTTCACCTTCAAGAAATCCCAACAAGTAGCCCAAAGAGGACTCTGTCAGAGCTCCACTAGGGCCTACAGTGCAACTGTTGTCACATTTGTAAAATGGCACCTTTGTGCTCCACACAGACATGGGAAGATCCAGGCAGAACCCTCTGCACACTGCTATATATCCTTTCCAGCAAACTTTGCCATAAACATAGAGATTTTTAGTTCACACATATTGCAATACATGTTTAAGCTGGCCAACTGCGTCAAACTAAACCTTTCTGGCCAAACCCTACTCTACCAAAAGCAAATGCTACTGTGGACACAATGCCAACATGGGGCAAAAAGACACAAAGTGGGGGGAGAGCTGCTAGGTTAAAACCTGGCTACTGACCTTCAAAGCTCTAGAGGATGTGAGAAGCATGCTTCACTAGGGCATCCCGCGCTCTTTGGCTGCAGCTCATGGCCGCTCAGTTTGCCATTAATCTGGACCAGATACTAGGCTCGTACCCCATGTTCAGGGCTTTGCACTCCTGTGTCTCTGCGGAGCCTCCGACATTAGAGTGGAGTTTATCCCCTGTTTCAGGGCCTCTCACACTTGTCTTGTAGAGCCTCCAACATTAGCGTGGAGTTCATCCCCTATTTCAGGGCCTCGGACGCTACTGTCTAGGACACTGGTGCTGAGCTGGTTCCCTGTCTCAGACATTGGCTTTGGTACCAAGCTCTTCTCCTCTCTACAACAGATTATCCACAGAAACATCCAACCTTTAGAGAACCTCTAGAGGCTACAGGTGAAAGCTTGACTCTCACCTTCAAGAAATCCCAACAAGTAGCCCAAAGAGGACTCTGTCAGAGCTCCACTAGGGCCTACAGTGCAACCGTTGTCACACTTGTAAAATGGCACCTTTGTGCTCCACACAGACATGGGAAGATCCAGGCAGAACCCTCTGCACACTGCTATATATCCTTTCCAGCAAACTTTGCCATAAACATAGAGATTTTTAGTTCACACATATTGCAATACATGTTTAAGCTGGCCAACTGCGTCAAACTAAACCTTTCTGGCCAAACCCTACTCTACCAAAAGCAAATGCTACTGTGGACACAATGCCAACATGGGGCAAAAAGACACAAAGTGGGGGGAGAGCTGCTAGGTTAAAACCTGGCTACTGACCTTCAAAGTTCTAGAGGATGTGAGAAGCATGCTTCACTAGGTGATTGAGCAAAGGAACCTCATCCCATGAAAGTTCATTACCCTCACAGGAGTTGGGGGGACCCGTTCACGCATACCCTGTGCCAAGGTATTCATAGACTGGGGTGCGGGAAGGGGAATGAGGGAGGTGGGGGTCTTGGATAAAATTCCCACACCTGTTTTTTTGTGTGCTGATCTAGGCACTCTTGTTGCCTATTATGCCCCTACCGAGAATATCTGGAAGGGCCCCCTGGAACTCTCTGGACATGCCAAGGTACTGTGTGCAGATGTTGGGGTAATGTCTGGGCAACCTGTGCATGGACAGAGGGAGGGGCCTGGGAATGGAGAGGGGCTACAGGATTCTCCATTAGCTGGAGAACGAAAAGAAATCCCTTTGCCTGGGGAGGTATCGAACGCATGTGTCATTGATATTATAAACGTGACTGTTGATAATGATGATGACGATGAGGCTGATATTGATCATGTCGGTAATGTTGATGATAATGTTGGTAACGCTACTGATGATTATGATGGTCATGATGATACAAATGATGACGATGATGCTGATATTGATAATGTCAGTAATGATGAGAATGTTGGTAATGCTAATGATTATGATGGTCATGATGAAAAAAATGATGCATTTTCATTGTTGGGGGTCACCCACAGTGCTGTGAAGGGGGCAGAGGTACAATCTCTGGGGGCTGAGCAAAGGGATGGTCTGGATAGGCCTGTTCCTTGCTCAGGCCCAGAAGATTATGCCTTGATAAGTGCCCAGGCGTTGGCCTTGCATGGTACTGGGAAGCCGGCTGGGACTTGTAGTTCCACGCGTAAGGCAGCCCTGAAAAGCAATCCACAAATGAACTTCAGAGGCCAGCTAGCTGAGAGCTTTCCTGCTGAAAAGGTTAAACAGCTGGCTAATACTTGTAGTCCCACGTGCAGATCAGCACTGAGAAGCAATTCACACAGGGATTTCAGCCTTCAGCTAGATGTGAGCTTCCCTGCTGCGAAGGGTAAACAAAGGCCTGACAGGGAGGATGGAATGAATGGCCTATTAGCAGGGGGCTTGGAGCCTGAAAGCATGTCATTTGACCTGTCCTGGTGTGCCACTAGGCAGACAAACATGTGTCCTAGGCAGTGACCGCACACCTGGATTGGAAGTGCGAGGGACATCATTGGAGCTGATCCGCGGATCTCAGAGAGGGGGCTGCGGCCCTCAGCTACAATCACCTCTCCTTTCTATTCAGGTACAGAAGCTGCTGGCAATGCCTATGATAGATGGTGTCTGGGTTCTGGGAAACCCGGGGAGAGCTCACTGTGCGGTTCAGGAATTAGACGGCAGAATGCATGCCTCCCTCTTGCCTTCTGCCAACCTCATCTCCCAGGAGGTGCAGGCTGAATTGGCCAAAGAGACAGAGGGAATGGCGCAGCCAGGAATCCAGGGGTCAGCTAGAGTCTGGGCATCCCCGGTAGTCTCGATCCCCGAACCGGATCAGATGACCAGGCTTTTTGAGGACCTTGGAAAACTGAGCGCCAGCCCTGTGGGTGTGGCACACCCCATGCTCAGGGACCATGACGTTATGAAGCCTCCGGAAGGTGCCCACTGTTTAACCATCATGGACCTGAGCAGAGGGTATGGGCCACCATCTCTAACCCAGGAGGCTCAGGACGAGTCAGCCTTCACCACCCCATATGGCTTACCTGAATTCACGGGAAAGCTAGTTGGGGTTGAGAACGCACCAACCACCTCCCCAAGTGTCAGGAATGACTTGCAATGCGGAGTGGAACTGGGTGCAGTTGCCCACTTTAGGGGCCTTGCAGTGTTCGGCCCTGTCTGGGAAGAGCAACTTGGGCCCCTGTCACTAGTCAGGAACCAACTGCCCGTGCCTATTCTGACAGTCGAGAAGGGTAACTGTCAGAGGGGCAAGTCAGTGGTTCAGCTTTGGGACCCACTGGTAGGAAGAGACCCCCAGAGGTCTGGGCATGGGGAGACTGAGACAGGTGTGGCCTGGTCTACTCCCCAGGCCAAAAAGCAGGTTACGTCAGTCTTGGGTACAGCTGGCTACGGTAAGACACCCGAGTGCAACTATCCTGGCTCAGCTGGACCTGTGACTGACCTGGTAGACAGGAAACTGGCGGAACTGGTGTCCTGGATGCTAGCAGGTAAAGAGGACTGTTCATCTTGGATGAAGGTACCTGTGGACACATCTGGGAGGCGAGTTCCAGAATTCGCCTGTCCGGTTCCGGTGCACACAGGCACCACTACCTTCGGGCCATATGTAGTGCTAGGCCTGAGGAAGAAGATGGGAGAGGGAAATCTCTACCTCGACAAGAAGCTACATATTAATATGTTAGCAGATGACACCCCTGAGCCGAAGTGTTTCGTGAACAGGTGGGCACCCCGACAGTCACCACGATATCCGGATAGTCACAGCCGACTGGTGCTCACCCGTGACCACTCACTTGGTTGGCACAGCAGTGTTGCCGGGGAGAACAGCTTACTTTTCAAAAGGAACTTGGTTCTCCTGCAGTGCATATCACCCCAAGGTGAACCCCTGGGTACAGTGGCTCTCTGTAAATAACACAAAAAACAGCGCAAAAATTAAATACATAAAAATAATCACAAATAAATAAATGTCCGTGCAAAAATATATATATATAATATTTCAAACATAAGTCCTTATTTTCCCAAAAGGATTTTCAAAACAATGTTCCAAAATGTGCTTCCACCTAATCACCACGTGAAAAATAATATTGACCGCACTCACCAGATGGAGGTGAGTAATAAGCCTCATAGGATATAAGGGATCCTATAGCCCCTCAGGAGGAACTCAAATCTCTTCACCCTGCTTAGATACAGCAATCGACTCCACTCTACTTCTCCATGGAATCCTCAATAGTGTGCAAGGAAAGAAAGGCTACATAGTGTAATACTGCCACTCAATACCATATAAATCAATAGAATAAGGACACTCACATGTTTCAATAAAATAACAGGCCTTGTTTAATAGCCTCAAAGGCTTCAAAGGAACAAGTTTCCAAATTATAAATATAGGGATCTCACGCTTTAAGGATCACTGTAGAGGATGACCAGCTTTCAAGTGGTCTTGAAAACGCCCTGTGGGTGGGGCAAAATGCATTGACGCACTTCTGGTCTGCCGTCTTCTTGGCCTACGTCACTTCCGGTATTTGGAACGCACGCTGACTTTTGCGGTTAAAGCAGCCATTTTTGAGGTGGAAAGCTGGTCATCCTCTACAGTGATCCTTAAAGCGTGAGATCCCTATATTTACAATTTGGAAACTTGTTCCTTTGAAGCCTTTGAGGCTATTAAACAAGGCCTGTTATTTTATTGAAACATGTGAGTGTCCTTATCTATTGATTTATATGGTATTGAGTGGCAGTATTACACTATGTAGCCTTTCTTTCCTTGCACACTATTGAGGATTCCATGGAGAAGTAGAGTGGAGTCGATTGCTGTATCTATTGATTTATATGGTATTGAGTGGCAGTATTACACTATGTAGCCTTTCTTTCCTTGCACACTATTGAGGATTCCATGGAGAAGTAGAGTGGAGTCGATTGCTGTATCTAAGCAGGGTGAAGGCGATTTGAGTTCCTCCTGAGGGGCTATAGGATCCCTTATATCCTATGAGGCTTATTACTCACCTCCATCTGGTGAGTGCGGTCAATATTATTTTTCACGTGGTGATTAGGTGGAAGCACATTTTGGAACATTGTTTTGAAAATCCTTTTGGGAAAATAAGGACTTATGTTTGAAATATTATATATATATTTTTGCACGGACATTTATTTATTTGCGATTATTTTTATGTATTTAATTTTTGCGCTGTTTTTTGTGTTATTTATTATTGGTGGTTTTCACTGGTGCACAGCTGCATAATTGTATACTTTCTTTGATTGGCGCTGGGATTTTTTTAGTTTGACAGTGGCTCTCTGCCCTGGTCAGGCAAGCCCACGGCAGAAGTGAGTTGCGTCAGGAGGGAAATTGCAGTCCCCTCCAATGCAACCACCTGAGGGGGGAGGTGTAGCAGGCGTACACCCAGAGATGGACGCGGTTCAACCATTTTGACTTCAACCTCCATCTTGGGAAAGGGTCAACCATCCTGACAAACATATTTCCCCCTCATTCTCCCCCCTTCCTCTCTGTTCATACACATTGACATATGGCCTATGTGTTAGGAGTGTCACAGGCCAGCCAGGGCACAGCAGGGAACCCAGAGCTATAAAACATTTTTGAGCTAAAGCGCCTGGTTGTCTAAGAGAGCTGTGCAATATAGCACCTCGTAATAGATAACGCAAGCCTTCCCAGGAGTTCAAAGACATTCCAGAGAAGCACGAACCAGATAGCACTTTTAAAATCCATTTTTCCCCTATGTCTCATATCTTGGAATATGAGAGACTTACATAAAAACCAGGCATATCTTCAGATTGGCCACGAGGAGACAGTTTGATAGGTCACACTCCCTGACTGGAATACCTAGGAAAGCAGAAAACTAGATCTCTGGAACCCTTCAAATATCTATTTCATATCTACCCACTCCTCAGATGTGTCTGCATAATAATTTATCCGCGGGTGGAATGTCACTTCTGCATAGAGAAAGTTATGAGCCAAAATATGAACTATAAGAGATTTTGGCTCTAGTTTAGGTCTACGCCCAGACCTTCCCTCCGTAAACGAGGTATTGGTCCTTGACTTCAGAGACACCCCCTACTAGGGAACTGCAAAATGGGCTGCCAAGCCTAAGAAAGGAAGTTGAAGAATTCTCCCTTTTAACATCAGAACCACCTGGGGAGACCCATGCCCTTTCGCTCTGAAACTTGATCTGCTAACCCAGGACTTTGGCAAGTACTTTAACCCTCTAACTTCTCTCTGTTATCCCTTTGCTGTGCTGTTGTTCTCTGTATATTTATGTATATATACAGTCAGGTCCATAAATATTGGGACATCGACACAATTCTAAAATTTTTGGTTCTATACACCACCACAATGGATTTGAAATGAAACAAACAAGATGTGCTTTAACTGCAGACTGTCATCTTTAATTTGAGGGTATTTACATCCAAATCAGGTGAAAGGTGTAGGAATTACAACAGTTTGCATATGTGCCTCCCACTTGTTAAGGGACCAAAAGTAATGGGACAAGTGGCTTCTCAGCTGTTCCATGGCCAGGTGTCTGTTATTCCCTCATTATCCCAATTACAATGAGCAGATAAAAGGTCCAGAGTTCATTTCAAGTGTGCTATTTGCATTTGGAATCTGTTGCTGTCAACTCTCAAGATGAGATCCAAAGAGCTGTCACTATCAGTGAAGCAAGCCATCATTGGGCTGAAAAAACAAAACAAACCCATCAGAGAGATAGCAAAAACATTAGGCGTGGCCAAAACAACTGTTTGGAACATTCTTAAAAAGAAGGAATGCACCTGTGAGCTCAGCAACACCAAAAGAACCGGAAGACCATGGAAAACAACTGTGGTGGATGACCGAAGAATTCTTTCCCTGGTGAAGAAAACACCCTTCACAACAGTTGGCTAGATCAAGAACACTCTCCAGGAGGTAGGTGTATGTGTGTCAAAGTCACCAATCAAGAGAAGACTTCACCAGAGTGAATACAGAGGGTTCACCACAAGATGGAAACCATTGGTGAGCCTCAAAAACAGGAAGGCCAGATTAGAGTTTGCCAAACGACATCTAAAAAAGCCTTCACAGTTCTGGAACAACATCCTATGGACAGATGAGACCAAGATCAACTTGTACCAGAGTGATGGGAAGAGAAGAGTATGGAGAAGGAAAGGAACTGCTCATGATGCTAAGCATACCACCTCATCAGTGAAGCATGGTGTTGGTAGTGTCATGGCGTGGGCATGTATGGCTGCCAATGGAACTGCTTCTCTTGTATTTATTGATGATGTGACTGCTGACAAAAGCAGCAGGATGAATTGTGAAGTGTTTCGGGCAATAATATCTGCTCATATTCAGCCAAATGCTTCACAACTCATTGGACGCCGCTTCACAGTGGAGATGGACAATGACCCAAAGCATACTGCAAAAGCAACCAAAGAGTTTTTTAAGGGAAAGAAGTGGAATGTTATGCAATGGCCAAGTCAATCACCTGACCTGAATCCGATTGAGCATGCATTTCACTTGCTGAAGACAAAACTGAAGGGAAAATGCACCAAGAACAAGAAGGAACTGAAGACAGTTGCAGTAGAGGCCTGGCAGAGCATCACCAGGGATGAAACCCAACGTCTGGTGATGTCTATGTGTTCCAGACTTCAGGCTGTAATTTACTGCAAAGGATTTGCAACCATGTATTAAAAAGTGAAAGTTTGATTTATGATTATTATTCTGTCCCATTACTTTTGGTCCCTTAACAAGTGGGAGGCACATATGCAAACTGTTGTAATTCCTACACCGTTCACCTGATTTGGATGTAAATACACTCAAATTAAAGCTGACAGTCTGCAGTTAAAGCACATCTTGTTCGTTTAATTTCAAATCCATTGTGGTGGTGTATAGAGCCAAAAATGTTAGAATTGGGTCAATGTCCCAATATTTATGGACCTGACTGTATATTAAATAAAATCAAAAGCGAGCGCTATCCGGAAGTCTGAAAGCGGCTAGAACACCAAAAGGTAACCAATAGAAAACCTTCAAATAAAGTACAAAGACATTTATATATAGAGACCATATATAAGGTGCAGCGCTATAATACCATATAAAATTATAAAAACATAAAAGTGCCAATATCAAATCACACTGCGGTGAAGTTAGGTGAGATAAATAATAGTCTCAGAATTGATCAGAAGTGGGGATCCAAACGATCCTAGTAGGTGCGTGGGATAAGATTCTGTGCAGCACACGGTGAATCTGAGGTAAGGATTACGCACTCACCAGAAGTGCGTCAAAAAAACGCATGTAGGTTTTATCCTGTAATGTCAGAGACCGATCATCCGTTGCCAAGATAGGGATAGAATCCTACACCTTCCAGATCGCCCCTTGGGTATGTGCTTCAAGTTTCATAAGCGCATCTCAGGCATATCACCATCCGGGGTCCCCCTTTTAAGGCAGATTCTGCAAGTGGGGACTCTCATAGAGGAGAGCCCAATAAGGGACACCACATAGTGTAATACCGTATGAGCTAAGTTTATTCAAGATGCAGCATGATAAAAATACAAAGGAGTAAAATGGAACACTGACCAGATACTGTAAAGGACGTCCAGATAATGCAGCCCACTGACGCGTTTCGTGCAGTGCACGTTATCAAAGGGTCCTGGGCAAGCCAAGGACCCTTTGATGCGTAGGCACCCCTGACGTTGCATGTGGGGGGGGGGATGCTTGGGTGTAAATTTACATTTTTTACAATTGAAAACTTTTGTTTTAACTTTTTTTTTTTCATAGTGGACAAAACGTCCCCTAAGGTGTTGATTTTTCTGGTGACACATACTCTTTCATGAAACATCTGATATTTCCCCTGTGCTCCACTTAATGGAATCCAGTCCAGATCGCACTGCATTACAGTCTTTCCCGGCCATACTGGTATACTTGTCAGATATACAGACGCCCCCATCCACAGACCTGGCAGTGAAAGGGTTAAAGGTGTCCCCCCACACCAAATCCAGCGAACAAGCTATACAGGCATTTTAACCACCTCAATTAATAACTAGCTTTTGAATTAAGGTGCACATGGGAGGGCATTGCACAATACAAGCAAACTGAAATTTCCCAGCACGCTTACCAGCTAGCCTAAAAAAAAAAAAAAAAAAAAATTTGACCCTAATTGCAACACAAAATAAATGGCCATATTCACATGGGGCATCCCACAGCAAATACCCATGAGAAGCTGTTTTAACCTGCTTGGGGATGCACAGATGTTCCATGCATCCCCATGCAGGCAGTCCAATTGATGTCAGTTGGGACACAGCAGCTACTCCAGATGGGACATCCATGAGAGATCCATAATAGATATAACAAGCAATCAAATAATAGATAATACATAAAATATTAACCACTTGAGCTCCTGAGGATTTACCCCCCTTAATGACCAGGCCTTTTTTTGCTGTTTGGCGCTGCACTAATTCAAATGATAATTGCACGGTCATGCAATGCTGTACCCAAACGAAATTTACGTCCTTTTTTCACACAAATAGAGCTTTCTTTTGGTGGTATTTTATCACCTGTGCGCTTTTTATTTTTTGCGCTATAAACAAAAAAAACACAAACATTTTGAAAAAAACCTATATTTTCTACCTTCAGCTATAACAAATATATCGTAAACTCAAAGTTAGTTATAAATTTAGGTCAAAATGTATTCTGCTACATGTTTTTGGTAAAAAAAATCCCAATAAGTGTATATTGATTGCTTTGTGTGAAAGTTATAGCGTCTACAAACTATGGTATAGATACTGTAATTTATGCCTTTTTTTGCTATACAGCGCTGCACTAATTCAAATGATAATTGCGCAGTCATGCAATGCTGTACCCAAATGAAATTTACGTCCTTTTTTTCACACAAATAGAGCTTTCTTTTGGTGGTATTTTATCACCTGTGCGCTTTTTATTTTTTGCGCTATAAACAAAAAAAAAAAAAACACAAAAATTTTGAAAAAAAACTATTTTCTACTTTCAGCTATAAAAAATATATTGTAAACTCAAAGTTAGTCATAAATTTAAGCCAAAAATATATTCTTCTACATGTTTTTGGTAAAAAAAAATCCCGTGCATTAGCGGGCAAACTGGAGCTATATGGGAGGGGCGCTAACAATATCGGAAGTCACCAGTGACACTAATACAGTGATCAGTAAAAATCTGTTCACTGTAATCAATGACACTGGTGACAGGGCAGTGAAGGGGTTAAACGGGATTACTGGTGTTCTGGCGGGAAATCTGCCGCTATATGGGAGGGGCGCAAACACTATCGGAAGTCGCCAGCGACACTGATACAGTGATCAGTAAAAATCGGTTCACTGATCAGTGACACTGGTGACAGGGCAGTGAAGGTGTTAACTGTGGGGGGAGAGATTAAGGGGTTAAATGGGATTACTGGTGTACTAGCGGGCAAACTGGCGCTATCTGGGAGGGGCGCTAACACTATCGGAAGTCGCCAGCGACACTGATACAGTGATCAGTAAAAATCGGTTCACTGATCAGTGACACTGGTGACAGGGCAGTGAAGGGGTTAACTGGGGGGGGGGATTAAGGGGTTAAACGGTATTACTGGTGTACTGGCGGGCAAACTGGCGCCATCTGGGAGGGACGCTAACACTATTGGAAGTCGCCAGTAACACTGATACAGAGATCAGTAAAAATCTGTTCACTGATCAATGACACTGGTGACAGGGCAGTGAAGGGGTTAACTGGGGGGGCGATCAAGGGGTTAAACAGGATTACTGGTGTACTGGCGGGCAATCTGGCGCTATCTGGGAGGGGCGCTAACACTATCGGAAGTCGCCAAGATGGCGATCAGGGGGTTAAATGTGACCTAGGTGTGTTCTGACTGTGGGTATGTGCTGTTTTACTCACTTTTACTGTGTCTTCTTCTCTGTCTGGGACGAATGTGCCCAGGCAGAGAAGAATGACATCATATCCTCTCTTGTGTAAACTTCAACACAGGACAGGATAGGACAGGGACCGATCATCTGATTTCAGCCAGACATCACTGGCTGAAATCTAATGATTGATCCCTCCGGGATCGAATGGTGTCACCCGCGGTTCGGCGGGAGCATGCGCGCGCCCCCTGCCGGCGAAAACGTCAGGAGCGCGGAACCCGTTTTAAAACGTGGTTTTGCGCCTGAGTGCCGCCCTGCACACGTATATATACAGTGGCAGGGCGGCAAGCGGTTAACTGTATCAATAAAAATTATAGGTAAAATACAAAAAAAAAATCTGAAAATAAATAAAATAAAAGATAATCAATAATGAACAATATTAATAATACCATATTAACAACAGATATAATCAATAAACAAAGACAATAAAGAACAGATAGATATAATAGTAATAAAATAGTAATCAATACTATATTAATAGATATAATCAATAATAAGAATAAAAGATAATACAAAAGTCAATAATAATACCAGATATAATCAATAATAATTGATAATTAATAAAATAGATAATGCAATAAATATTGATCAATAAGCTAGATATTGATTATGTCTATATGTACTATTGTTAACTTATTTTTATGCTTTATAATTAAAAAAAATATATAAATAGTCAATAATAAATAATAAAAATACAATAAATCAATAATAAAATAACAATACCAGATCTCATCAATGATATTAATATTAGATAATAATAAAATAATCATAAGTATAATCAATATTATTATTACTATTTATATCTTATTATTTTATGTATTGTTTAATCTCTATTTCTTGTTTAAATCTATATTGTTGTTTTATTTATTATATAAATAGCAGTTATCGCTATAATCAATATTAATAAACAATAAATAGAATAGTATTACATATAATGAAGAATAATAGATATAAACAATAATCAAATATTAGTGTAGGAAACTGTTATTTTATACACTAGTTGTGGTATATTTACATTCATATACAGCCACTACCATAGAGGTCCCATTACAGACAAGTCCCTAGGTGTGCTTCCTGCCCCTACAAGGAGGTCAAGAAACCCCAGGATGTTATATAGTTTGTTTTTGCAGGAAGTATCAGGCAGAGGGTACCAGCCTGCCATGTGCTATGTATCTGGGGAGAACTGTATGGGGATTCTGTGAGTAATGATCCAGATTAACAAGGCTGTTATCTATCTAGTTGTTACTGAAGCAGATTAGGTCTGCCTCTGTTATATTTCAACTTCTGTATAGGAACCCTAATATCTCTGTAAGAGAGAGAGTTGTGGTTCATTATCATTATTCTATTTACACACTGCAGAATCCTTATAGTTGTCTATATAGATAGATAGATCCGTGTTTTCACCTGCATAAGACTGTCAGGTGAACTTTCTGTTAATTGCAGTGTATCTTTGCAGCCTCTTTGCTTAAAGCTATAGCATCCTTATTGGTCTGGATCTCCTTTTAGCTAGAATTAGCATAGGGAGCGTTGGATAGATTAGGCTAGAGGTAGGTTAGGCATCCGACGGCCACTTAGACAGATAGAGGCCCGGTTGCAGTGACAGCCCAGTTTAGGGATAGGGACTAAGAGTAAGGATAGATAGGGCATTTTATTCTTTTAGGTGATGCATCGCTGATCTTCAGACAAGCCGTGCAATCATCCACATGTTACTTGGACGCCATCACAGCATCTAAAGTGGAAGCGTGCATCTTATTGACTCTCACCTCTCCAGGGGCCCCTGCAACCAGACTGCGCTATAACCCATGGTTGGAGGTATTCTGTATACTACATGCACATATACCCGGGTATAATTGCAGCCTCCCAATTTATGGTAAATTGTAATTCCTGAATGTTATTCTTATGCATCCTGTTTTATATGGCTGCTTTATATAAACTTTTCATTAATCTCATACAGGTGTGGTGACATGTATTCATGTTAGAAATATAAGCTGGGTGCATTAATACTGCTATGTATAGTTACTTTAAGTTGTTTACCTGTTACATTCCTAGAAAGGGGTGAGTCTCCTCAATTGCAGGATCCCTATTCTAGGTGGAGGCACTGCCATTTGTATTATCACAACCCCCTCTTCCATATAGCGAAGGCTCAGGATTGCCTACTCATATACAGGTTAGCGCCATAGCTTGTTTGGTGTGGGCCATTTCACATAACCCCCCCAAAACAGGGCTACATTAGCAGTAGATAGAATCGCTAATAACAGACAATAATAAAATCCCCCCAATCACAGAGAGAAGAATAATAGGAGATAGAAGGGGATTTCTTACCGGGCTCCCCGCTCCTGGCTCAGGTAGCTCTGGCTCCCCGTCCTCCCCTCAGCCCGGCTCTCAGAGGACGGCGCTGTATACGGACATTGGGAGGGAGGATCCATCCAGTGGCAGAAGTCCTCTTCTTGACTAAGGTGGGCATGCTGGGAGTTGTAGTACTTATAGGGGGCTCGCGCTCGTCATCGGAGATGGGAGAGATGTGATTGGACGGCACACATGACAAGAAAACTTCCCAAACAGAAATCCCATCCATTGGTGAGGAAGGATCTGTTCTGGGGGAGAAATAAAGGACGGCGTCTGTCACCATGGCAACAAGTGGGTGTGCCTGTTAGTGGACTCCGCCCCTGTTCAGTGAGTTCTCGGGGTGTAGCGTTACCCGTTCCCGGACATCTGGTGATTGGCGGTGACTCTGTGGAACAAGATTTACATGTATTGGATAGAAGGTAAAGGCCGGGGTGTGCCGCTCCTCCTCCGGACTCCGCCTTCTCCCGCTCTCCATTCTGCATCCTCCTCTCAGCAAATCCCGGCTCTGACTGAGGTCCTGTGTGCGCAGTTCTGTTGTGCGCAGGTGCCTCTGCTAGAACTCCGCCCCTTTTTCGTGCGGGGGCGTGGCTTACCCCGTTCCCGGAAGTGCTGTGAAGGCGGGTGGTTACAAGATTGGAGACATGCTGTGTTTCTCTTCCGGAGGATAGAGCTTCGGCCAGACAGCTGAGCTCCGTCTTCCGGGGGTGAGGAGGAGCCCGGGGGGACTGCAAGTCTCAACATGGACCTCCGGGGAACTTCCGGGACAACTTAACAGGCGGTGAGGAGACAGAGAACCTGTCAGCCATGGAGCCGGCTGGAGAGGGAGACGGGTGGCACATAGAGGACTGTGCATTTCTTGTTTGCTCTATGTGCCTCCGCTATCCATCTCCTGCATGCACCCCCACGGCCCCCCCTCCAGCACTGTAGGGGATCTGTCAGCAGCATATGCACTCCCCAGTGCTGACAGTCCCCCCCCCCACATACAGGCGGGAGAGAAGAGAGAAAGCTGCCTCTCCTCCTCCTATGTCTCCCCTGCCCACACTTCCAGCCAGCCTTGTGTATGCTTTCCCCCTCTCTCTCCCCCCCTCTCCCCCCCCTCCCTCTCTCTCTCCCCCCCTCTCTCTCTCTTCCCCCCCCTGGACAGGATACAGGGAATGGTCCGAGACTGTAGACATGATACAGGAGATGATCAGCGTCTGCTGATATACTCCAGGAGATGGTCAGAGATTGTGGACAGGATAGAAGAGAGATCAGAGACTGCGCACATAGTAAAGGAAGCAGTCAGAAACTGCAGACATAGTAGAGGAGACGATCGGAGACTGTGGACAGGATACAGCAGACGGTCGGACACTGCGGACAGGATACAGGAGACGGTCGGACACTGCGGACAGGATACAGCAGACGGTCAGACACTGCGGACAGGAGACGGTCAGAGACTGCGGACAGGATACAGGAGACGGTCAGAGACTGCGGACAGGATACAGGAGACGGTCAGAGACTGCGGACAGGATACAGAAGACGGTCAGAGACTACCCTAATCTACAATACTCTACCCTAATCTACCCTACAATACTCTACCCTAACCTACACTATACTATTGTACCCTAATCTACACTACACTACCCTAAACTACACTACTCTATCCTAATCTACACTACACTAGTCTACCCTAATCTACACTACTCTACCCTAACCTACACTACTCTACCATAATCTACACTACTCTACTCTAACCTAATCTACTCTACCCTAACCTACACTACTCTAACCTAATCTACACTACACTACTCTACCCTAATCTACACTACACTAATCTACACTACACTACTCTACCCTAATCAACACTACACTACTCTACCCTAACCTACACTACTCTACCCTAACCTACACTACTCTACCCTAACCTACACTACTCTACCCTAATCTACACTACTCTACCCTAATCTACACTACTCTACACTACACTACTCTACCCTAATCTACACTACACTACTCTACCCTAACCTACACTACTCTACCCTAATCTACACTACTCTACACTACACTACTCTACCCTAATCTACACTACTCTACCCTAATCTACACTACTCTACCCTAATCTACACTACACTACACTACTCTACCCTAATCTACACTACACTACTCTACCCAAATCTACACTACACTACTCTACCCTAATCGACACTACTCTACCCTAATCGACACTACACTGCACTACTCTACCCTACACTACACTACTCTACCCTAATCTACACTACACTACTCTACCCAAATCTACACTACACTACTCTACCCTAATCGACACTACTCTACCCTAATCGACACTACACTGCACTACTCTACCCTAACCTACACTACTATTTCCTAATCTACACTTCCCTAATCTATACTACACTACTCTACCCTAACCTACACTACTCTACCCTAACCTACACTACTCTACCCTAACCTACACTACACTACTCTATTATAAACTACCCTAATCTACAATACTCTACCCTACACTACTCTACCCTAATCTACACTTTACTATTCTACCCTAATCTGCACTACACTACACTACTCTATCCTAATCTACACCACACTAGTCTACCCTAACCTACACTAGTCTACCCTAACCTACACAAGTCTACCCTAACCTACACTAGTCTACCCTAACCTACACTACTCTACCCTAATCTACACTACACTACTCTACTTTAACCTACACTAATCTACCCTAATCTACACTACTCTACCCTAATCTACACTACACTACTCTACTTTAACCTACACTAATCT
Organism: Staurois parvus; assembly: GCF_062004578.1. Taxonomy (NCBI): domain Eukaryota; kingdom Metazoa; phylum Chordata; class Amphibia; order Anura; family Ranidae; genus Staurois; species Staurois parvus. Next base: position 44,253 of record NW_028320157.1, read on the forward strand.
ACCCTAATCTACACTACTCTACCCTAATCTACACTACACTACTCTACCCTAACCTACACTACTCTACCCTAACCTACACTACTCTACCCTAACCTACACTACTCTACCCTAACCTACACTACTCTACCCTAATCTACACTACCCTAATCTACACTATCCTAACCTAATCACTACACTACTCTACCCAAATCTACACTACGCTAATCTACACTACTCTACCCTAACCTACACTACACTACTCTACCCTAATCTACACTACTCTACCCTAACCTACACTACTCTACCCTAACCTACACTAATCTACACTACACTACTCTACCCTAATCTACACTACACTACTCTACCCTAACCTACACTACACTACTCTACCCAAATCTACACTACACTACTTTACCCAAATCTACACTACACTACTCTACTCAAATCTACACTACACTACTCTACCCTAACCTACACTACACTACTCTACCCTAACCTACACTACTCTACCCTAACCTACACTACTCTACCCTAACCTACACTACTCTACACTACTCTACCCTAATCTACACTACTCTACCCTAATCTACACTATCCTAACCTACACTACACTACTCTACTTTAATCTACACTACACTACTCTACCCAAATCTACACTACACTACTCTACCCAAATCTACATACTCTACCCTAATCTACACTACTCTACCCTACTCTACCCTAATCTACACTACTCTACCCTAATCTATACTACACTACCCTAATCTACCCTACACTACTCTACCCTAATCTACACTATACTATTCTACCCTAATCTAAACTACACTACCCTAAACTACACTACACTACTCTACCCTAATCTACACTACACTACTCTACCCTAATCTAATCTACACTACTCTACCCTAATCTACACTTCCCTAATCTATACTACACTACTCTACCCTAACCTACACTACTCTATCATAAACTACACTACACTACACTACTCTACCCTAATCTACACTACACTACTCTACCCTAATCTACACTACACTACTCTACCCAAATCTACACTACACTACTCTACTCAAATCTACACTACACTACTCTACCCTAACCTACACTACACTACTCTACCCTAACCTACACTACACTACTCTACTCTAACCTACACTACTCTACCCTAACCTACACTACTCTACCCTAACCTACACTACTCTACACTACTCTACCCTAATCTACACTACTCTACCCTAATCTACACTATCCTAACCTACACTACACTACTCTACTTTAATCTACACTACACTACTCTACCCAAATCTACACTACACTACTCTACCCAAATCTACATACTCTACCCTAATCTACACTACTCTACCCTACTCTACCCTAACCTACACTACTCTACCCTAATCTATACTACACTACCCTAATCTACCCTACACTACTCTACCCTAATCTACACTATACTATTCTACCCTAATCTAAACTACACTACCCTAAACTACACTACACTACTCTACCCTAATCTACACTACACTACACTACCCTAATCTACACTACACTAACCAAATCTACAATACTCTACCCTAATCTACCCTACACTACTCTACCCTAATCTACACTATACTATTCTACCCTAATCTAAACTACACTACCCTAAACTACACTACTGTACAGTACTCTATCCTAATCTACACTACTCTAACCTAATCTACACTACTCTACCCTAATCTGCACTGCTCTATCCTAATCTGCACTGCTCTATCCTTATCTGCACTGCTCTATCCTAATGTACACTACTCTTCCCTAATGTACACTACTCTTCCCTAATGTACACTACTCTTCCCTAATGTACACTACTCTACCCTAATGTACACTACTCTACGCTAATGTACACTACTCTACTCTATTCTACACTACTGTACCCTAGACTACACTACCCTTGTCTACACTACACTACTCTACTCTTATCTACACTACTCTACCCTAACCTACACTACACTACTCTACCCTAACCTACACTACACTACTCTACCCTAACCTACACTACACTACTCTACCCTAATCTAATCTACACTACTCTACCCTAATCTACACTTCCCTAATCTATACTACACTACTCTACCCTAACCTACACTACTCTATCATAAACTACACTACACTACACTACCCTAATCTACCCTACACTACTCTACCCTAAACTACACTACACTATTCTACCCTAATCTACACTACGCTACCCTAATCTACACTACTCTATCCTAATCTACACTACTCTACCCTAATCTACACTACTCTACTCTACCCTAATCTACACTACACTACTCTACCCTAACCTACACTACTCTACCCTAATCTACACTACTCTACCCTAATCTACACTACACTACTCTACCCTAATCTACACTACTCTACTCTACTCTACCCTAACCTACACTACTCTACCCTAACCTACACTACTCTACCCTAACCTACACTACTCTACCCTAACCTACACTAACATAAACTACACTATTCTACACTAACCTAATCTACTTTACACTAACACAACTCTACCCTAACCTACACTACACTACTCTACCCTAACCTACACTACTCTACCCTAAACTACACTAACCTAACCTACACTAACATATAAAATGGGGTATGTAGCGCTAAAAATACCAAACAAACAAAGTGTCATCATATATCGTCACAGAAATATCAAGCATATATTGTTTATAAAGTTATCCGGAGGGCAGACGGATAAGATCCTATGGTGTCCCCAATCCAACTTGACAGAACGGAAAATGTATATAGTGCGGTTATGCGCTTACCACAGATACATACAATACGAGCATTGTATGTAAATCAGCAACAGGACATCATGGTCTGGTCAGCAGCATGAGCAGCATCTGGTCATGTAAGGACATCAAGGCCAGTGGGTCCAACGTTGTCCAGGCATCTAGTGGCTCCTTGTTCCAGATCACCACCTTACAAAGCTCATTATAAACGAGCCAGGAGGCAAAAAGGTATCAATGGTGTAGTACCTTTATTCAGAGTAAAAAAAAACAAACAAAAGGAAGGAACTCACATCAGCATAGAAAGGTACATCCAGGTGTCATTCATAGGTTCCCTGGTGGCTATTGGTTCCACCAACATAAAAGACTTGCATCCAGGTTTAATTAAAAGTCCCTGGTGGCTAGTAACAGAAAGGGATCATATATAAATATATATCCCATAGATCCCAGGGTTAAAATGACCACCCAGATCCAATAAAAGAATTCCCTGGTGGTTAGTGGTTCCCTGGTGGTATAGGCGTCAGTAGGGTGGATCCCCTAACATGTTTCGAGCACACCGCTCATTTTCAAAACCTACACTACTCTACCCTAACCTACACTACTGTACCCTACCCTACACTACTCTACCTTACCCTACACTACTCTACCCTACCCTAATCTACACTACACTACTCTACCCTAATCTACACTACACTACTCTACCCTAATCTACACTACACTACTCTACCCTAATCTATACTACACTACTCTACACTACACTACTCTACCCTAACCTACACTACACTACTCTACCCTAACCTACACTACACTACTCTACCCTAACCTACACTACACTACTCTACCCTAACCTACACTACTCTACTCTACCCTAACCTACACTACACTACTCTACCCTAACCTACACTACTCTACCCTAATCTAATCTTCACTACTCTACATTACACTACTCTACTCTACCCTAACCTACACTACTCTACCCTAACCTACACTACACTACTCTACCCTAACCTACACTAACCTAATCTACACTACTCTACACTACAATTTCCTACCCTAATCTACACTACACTACTCTACCCTAATGTGCACTAGTGTAGGTTAGGTTAGTGTAGTGTAGGTAAGGGTAGAGTAGTGTAGGTTAGGTTAGGGTAGTGTAGTGTAGGTTAGTGTAATTTAGGTTAGTGTAGAGTAGTGTAGGTTAGATTAGTGTACTCTACCCTAACCTACGCTATACTAAACTACACTAACCTAAACTACACTAACCTAAACTACACTAACCTAAACTACACTACACTAACCTAAACTACACTACTCTAACCTACACTACACTACTCTAACCTACACTACACTACCCTAACCTACACTACACTACTCTACATTAACCTTCACTAATCTACCCTAACCTACACTACACTAACCTACACTTCTCTGCCCTAACCTACCCTACACTAAAATACACTACTCTACACTACACTAACCTAACCTACAGTTCACTAACTTACCCTACTCTACCCTAATCTACACTTCTCGACTCTAACCTACACTACACTAAAATACACTACTCTACCCTAACCTACACTGCACTAACCTGCATGCAGCTACATGTATCATCCCAGTACCACCACTTAACACCAAATGGCATACATGTACGTGATTTGGCATCAAGCGGGTAAAGGCAAGTATACCTGGAGGGAGCCCATTCCTCCCAATAGAGGCCCAGCAGGAGCACAATGGCACCTGAAGGCCTACAATGTGTCTCCACAGCAAATCCAGTGAACAAGCTATAAAAAAAAATGACAACAATCCCAATTTATAACTAGCTATTGAAGGTGCACATGGAGGGCATGGCACAGTTCAAACGGAAAATTTCCCAGCACACTTACCAGCTAGCTTGAAAAAAAAATGACTCAACCTAATAATTTACATTAAAAACAGAGATTTCAGTTGCAGACATTTGCAAATGTATGTGGAAGCTGCACTGCCTCACCAAGGCTCCTCTGTAAAGTGCGGTCCAACTTATAAATGTGAGAGTCTTCCTGTTGGAGCATTCACAACAAAAATAAAAATGGAACTAAAAGGAAAGATATACTCATGTTTCCGCCAACAATCCTGTCCTGCTTCTTCTCCATCTCTATTGGCTGGCACGAGATGACATCACTTTTGCGCATGCACAGGAGCTAGTCATTCTGACACACAGACTGGCCCGGAGCCGTAGGCTGAGCTGTGCATGTGCAGATCAGGTTACAGAGCTGGAGATGACATCGAGCAGGCAGATAGGGGCATTTAACTGCTTGCCATCCAGCCACTGTGGAAAAACGGCCACAAGGTGGCACCTTTGGGCAAAATCACATTTAAAACGGGATATTGCAAAACAAGTAGGGGGTGCGCACGAGGCATGCAACCGCCCTACCCGTGCTGCAATAAAACGGCCGGCAGTTTGTCACTTTTCAGGCCAACTTTGACCATCCACCTCTCTAACAACAGTGACTGTTGTGTAAAGAATGATGAGTTGACCACGCCTATGGGAAAACCACACTTTAGGCGAACAGGTCCTGCTGTCTATCCTCCGGAAAGGGGTACACCTTCTTCCCCGTTTTACAGTCGAGCGTGCACACACAGACGGGACAGCAGTAAAGAGCTTTGTAGTATTTTGAGGGGGAGTTTACTAAAAAGGGAGAAGACAGAATCTGGAGCCACTGAGTATGGCAACCACTCAGCTCCTTGTGTCCACTTCAAACCTTCACTCAACAAGCTAAAGTGAGAAGCTGATTGCTTACGATGCACAACTACTCTGGATCCTGTCTGCACCCATTTTAAGTAAATTCCCCTCGAGGTAGCCCAAAGAAGGACTGTCTACAAGCTCTCTTTAGCCCATTGCACAGTAAGTCCATGAACTTTTTTTCTGATGACATGTACTCTTTATTGAAACATCTGATCTCTCCCCTCTGCTCCACTTAATGGAATCCAGTGCAGATCGCATTGCATTAGTCTTTCCCTACCATACTGGTATACTTGTCAGATATACAGACGCCCCCATCCACAGACCTGGCAGTGAAAGGGTTAATGGTGTCCAGTATGTCCCCCACACCGAATCCAGTGAACAAGCTATACAGGAATTTGAAGCACCTCAATTAATAACTAGCTTTTGAAGTAAGGTGCACATGGGAGGGCATTGCACAGTACAAACAAACTGAAATTTCCCAGCACGCTTACCAGCTAGCCTGAAAACAAAACACAATTTGACCCTAACAATATACATTACAAAACAGAGGTTTTAGTTGTACACGTATGTGGAAGCTGCACTGCCTCCCAGCATCTTCTCCTGTGTCAGGCTATCTTCGTTGGTCAGCTTGGGATGAGGCTAGTCATTCTGGCATACAGAGACAGGCCCAGTGCTGTAAGCTGAGCTGAGTATGTGCAGCTCAGGTGACAGGACAGCGAGCAGGCAGGGAGGGGCATTGCATAAGAATGTGCAGGGGGGGGTGGGGCAATGGTAAACACATCAGGATTACCAGCCCTTTCCTTTCGTGAATGAAGACAGTGAGCAATCTCTGCTGTGTTTATTTATCACTGAAGCATAGTTTTTACTTTACTATGCTTCCGTTTATAAAGAAATAGAAAGCAGAATCTTCCTAATTATCTGCGGTGCACCTGAGGCTGCAGAGAAAAAATAAGTAAAGACTCCATCTTCAGTCCCTTTTTCTGTGTCTCAAAAAAGATTTTGGTGGTCTATTTGGACCCCTGATATTTATTATTATTTATTTCAGGTACTTATATTGCGCCATCAATTTACGCAACGCTTTACATATATATTGTACATTCACATCAGTCTCTAACCCTCAAGGGGCGTACAATCTAAGGTCCCTAACTCGCATTCATACATACAGTACATACTAGGGACAATTTAGACAGGAGCCAATTAACCTAGCAGCATGTCTTTGGAGTGTGGGAGGAAACCCACGCAGGCACAGGGAGAACATGCAAACTCCAGGCAGGAGGTGCCGTGGCTGGGATTCGAACCAATGACCCTAGTACTGCCAGGCAGAAGTGCAAACCATTTAGCCACTGTGCTGCCCACTGATATCTCACTAAAGATCCCCCACCAGGGCTGTAATAATAACATTGCAACACAAAAAAAAAATCAAGTTACTTACGGTAACGTCTTTTCCGGGAGTCTTTCAGGCCAGCACCTTGAGAGACCTCGGCTCCTCCCCATCTGAGGAAACACCTCCACCCTAAAATAAAAGACCTCCACTCCCCTCCGACCTCAGTTCACCAAACATCCTCCGGTCACCTGCCGGAGACACAACGTGAGACAACGTAATCACCGCAAATCATGCTCACATAAACCATATCAATACTGGGTGGGAAACCGGTGCTGGCCTGAAAGACTCCCGGAAAAGACGTTACCGTAAGTAACTTGATTTTTCCCCTTACGTCTTTCAGGCCAGCACCTTGAGAGGATAAGCGAGTACTCACCCCTCGGGCGGGCTAACTGCTTGCAAGACCTTACGACCAAAGGCCTGCTCCTGCACCGAGACCAGGTCCAACCTGTAATGTTTGGCAAATGTGTCATAACTGGACCATGTTGCCGCTCTGCAGATCTGCCCCGGAGACGCCCCTGCAAACTCAGCCTGAGTAGCTGCCACCGCTCGTGTGGAGTGCGCCCTGATACCGTCCGGAACCTCCAGGCCTTCTGCCCGGTATGCTCCAGAAATTGCCAACTTCAACCAACCTGCCAGCGTCCCTCTGGACGCCCTTTTCCCTTTCCTAGTTCCCTTGAAAAAAACAAAAAAGGATTCGGTGCTCCTAAACTCCCTAGTCCTTTCTAGATACTGGAGTACGCACCTCCTGACATCCAATAAATTAAACTTTTTCTGATCATCCCCAACCGGGTCAGGAAAAAATGAGGGAAGGACTATGTCCTGTTCCCTCTGGAATCTTTGTGCCACTTTTGGGATGAAGGATGGGTCTGTTCGAAAAACTACCCTGTCCGGAAAAACACGGAGATAGGGTGACCTAATGGACAACGCTTCCAACTCACACACCCTCCTTGCCGTGGTGACCGCTACCAAGAAGGCAGTCTTGATGGTGAGTTCGTCAATCGAGCAGGACTCCAAGGGCTCGAATGGCGTCCTCATCATCGCACCAAGAACCCTGGCCAAATCCCACATCGGGAATGGACTGGCCCTTGGAGGCCTCTGTCTAACTAGAGCCCTAAAAAATCTAGCCACCAGCGCCTCCCTGGCCAGGGGTGTCTCCAGGAACACGCTGAGAGCAGAGATCTGTCCCTTGAGCGTGCTAACCGATAACTCCTTGTCAGCCCCCGCCTGCAGAAATTCCAACACAGACACTAAGCTGTGGGTTGTCAGTGACATCTGATCACACCAAGCAGTAAAGCGACCCCAGACCCTACCGTAAATGGCCTGGGTCTCCTCTTTCTTACTGGCCAGTAACGTGGCCACTAACCTGGGTGAAAAACCTTTCCCTAAGAGGAGCTGCTGCTCAGAAACCAATCGGTTAACCTCAACTTCCTCACGTTGGGGCAAAGGACCGGTCCCTGTGATAACAAATCCTCCCTTGGTGGCAGTTCCCAGGGCGGACGGGAGGTTAAACTCTTCAGTGTGGCGAACCAAGCCCTCCGTGGCCAGAAGGGAGCTATCAGAATCAATGAGGTCCTCTCTGTCCTGAATTTCCTGAAAACTAGGGGAAGCAAGGGAACCGGGGGGAAGGCGTAACACAGCCGGTAGTCCCACCTTTGACTCAGCGCGTCCACCGCCCTTGAACCGTCTCCGTGAGATAGGGAAAAGAAGGCCGGGACCTTGTTGTTCCCTCCTGAGGCAAAAAGGTCCACGTCCGGGGACACCCACCTCAGCACAATTTCCTGAAACACCTCTGGGTTCAGGGCCCATTCCGATTCCCTGAGTCGTGTTCTGCTCAGAAAATCCGCTTTCCTGTTTAGCTCTCCTCTTAAATGCACCGCAGACAGGGATGCCAAGGTCACCTCTGCCCAGGACAAGAGCATCGCTGCCAAGGCTTCAAGGGTCCTGCTCCTCGTTCCCCCTTGCCTGTTTACGTACGCCACTGTCGTGGCATTGTCCGACAGGACTCGCACATGGTGGCCCCTGATTCTCCCCTGGAAGGCCTGAAGAGCCTCTGCCACTGCCCTCAGCTCCCTCCAGTTCGAGGACATGTTCCTCTGTTCCCAGGACCATTCCTCTTGAGCCACCAATCCTCCCAGGTGGGCTCCCCATCCGTTGGAGCTGGCATCCGTCGTTACCTCCCTGGATACTGGGAAGCACCATAATAACCCCTGGGTTATACTGGACGCCCTTCTCCACCACCACAGCGACCTCTTTACACTGGGGGGAACCAGTACTCCGTCCTCCAAGGAGAGAGTACACCCGTCCCAAACTCTCTGGATCCATAACTGGAGGGGACGCATATGCAGACCCGCCCATTGCACTGCCGGGATGGAAGCCGTCAGTAGACCCAGCACTGACATGACCTGCCTTATCGCTATTGGCCCGTTTCCCTGCACCAGTCTGATCCCAGCTTCCAGCTTGGCCACCTTCTCCGAGGTCAGGCTGACCCTGTGACTCACCGAATCCAGAGAGTAACCCAGATAAACCATCCTCTGAGAAGGCACCAGACAAGACTTCTCCAGATTCACCATCCACCCCAGGTGTTCTAAATGGCCCCGCACTATACCCAGATTCCGCAGAAGGTGAGACTCTGAATCTGCAAAGAGCAGCAAGTCGTCCAGATAGGCTACCACTGAAATTCCCATCAAACGAATAGGAACTAGTGCCTCCATCAGAACCTTGGTAAAAATTCGCAGGGAGGAGGACAGGCCGAATGGAAAAGCCCTGAACTGCCCGTGTCGCACTCCTCCCTCTCCCTCTACTGCCAACCTGAGGAACCGCTGAGAAGTTTCCGCAATGGGCCCGTGCAGGTATGCGTCCTGCAGGTCTATGGATGCCATAAAGGACCCTGGCGGGATCAGGGACCTGACTGTAAATATAGACTCCATGCGGAACCTCCGGTAACGCACAGACCTGTTTAGGGGTTTTAGGTTCAAAATCAGCCAGATAGCTCCCGACGGCTTTTGAACCAGAAATACATGGGAGTACACCCCCTTCCTTTGTTCCCCTTCTGGGACCCTGACTACAACCCTTCGGTCCTCTAGATCCTCTAAAGCAGCGATCAGGGCAGCGGCCATTGCCGGGCTTCTCGGACGCGACGTCACCATATATCTTTCGGACGGTGTCCTTACGAACTCCACCCGATAACCCCTTCTGACAATATCTAAAATGAAGGGGCTGGTGACCACCGCTTCCCACGGCGGGAGGAAGGCCGCCAATCTTCCTCCCACAGGAGGCACCGACTCAGTGTGGCTTCCGGGGCTGCTCAGGAGGGCGAAAAATCGCTCCTCCCCTGCCCCGACCTCTCTGTCCAGTAGGCCTACCCTGGCCCACCGGTCTAAGGCCCAGTCTCCTTAATGGACGGGCCCTACGTGTCCCTCCCTCCGGTAACTTCCTTTTGAGGGGAAAAGATTTCTTCTTGTCTGCCATTCGGTCCAGTGATTCCTCTAACCCTGGGCCGAAGAGACAATCTCCTGTGAGAGGGATACCGCACAGTCTGACCTTGGAAGTGATGTCCCCTTGCCACGTCTTTAACCATAGTGCCCTCCTAGCTGAATTGGTGAGAGCCGCAGACCTCGCCCCCAACCTCACCGACTCAACAGATGCATCCGCTATATAACCTGCCCCTTGCAGAAGGGTCTCAAAAGAGGCCAGGATCCTTTCCTTGGGGGAGTCTACCACTATATGAGCCTGCAACTGAGTAAGCCAGTACTCCAAGCTTCTGGCTACCACCGTCGAGGCCATGGCTGGTTTTAGATTATACAAGGTTGAGTCCCAGGCTTTTCTAAGAAGGGATTCCGCTCTCCTATCCAGCAAGTCTGGTAGGACCCCCATGTCCTCAAACGCCAGGTCAGTCCTCCTAGTCGTTTGGGAGAAGGCTGCGTCTAGTTTGGGGTTCTTGTTCCACACTGCAGCGGGATCCTCACTAAACGGGAACCGTCTTTTTAACGATTTAGAAAAGAACGGTTTTCTCTCTGGGTCCTGCCATTCCTTCTTAATAGTCTCGATTAAGACGTCATGTACAGGGAAGATTCTGTAACTATGCTCCTCCAACCCTTGATACATCTGGTCATGGAGAGATAGGGTCTTAACCTCCTCCTTTATGTCCAGGGTCTCATAAATAGCCCCCAAGAGCTCATCCACCTCCTCTAAGGACAATTTATACCGGGAGGGACCCCTACTTCCCTCCGAGGGACCCTCCCCTGCGGACTCCTCCTCTGACCGGGAATCCCCTAATGGTTCCCACGCGTCCCTAGCCACGAGAGGCTCCGTGCTGCGACCTAAGGTCGCCGGGGGGGGGGGGATGCGTAGACTGGGGAAGCGCAAACCGCTCCATGAGTGATTTAAAGGAGTCAACTGTACTAGTCAACTCCTTCACTGACCTAGCTAAGTCCCCCTGCTCAGGCCTGTTTTCCCTCACCAACCCCTCTATGCATGGGCCACACAGCACCTTCCTCCAAGATTCTCTTAACACCTCCTTGCAGGATGGGCATCTCCGTTTGGGCTCCTGGTGCTTAGTCTTAGCCCGAGCCTTGCCCTGAAAAACATAAAGGGGCAGGGGGGAAGTCACCATACTACCCAATATCCCCACCGGGTCCTTTTCCCTGGCAGAGCCTAAGGGCCTGCACCCACCGCAGACCCCCTGCCCTACCCTATCGGGAATGCCTCTGGAGCTAGGGCGCAACAGATAGGGGAGGCCTCCACTGAGGCACCTTACCTGCAGCTGGCTGGTGCTTACGTCTCCTGGTCCCGGTGCCTCCGACATCGCGCTCCGGGAGGGTGGTCGCTAGGTGCAGGCCTGTCCCCCAGGCTACTATGCACCGCACCGCCATTTGAAATTCGCGCGCCATGGTTGAGGGCCGCGTCCGGAAGCGGAAGTCGCGGCCCGGGGTGAAGCCACGCCCCTTCCGCCGGAACTCACTGTCTCCCGGCGTCCAGCCCAGTAAACAAGCCTGCCAGCATGGGAAGGAGCGAGACCTCACCCCGATCCTCACCAGACCGTACCACGGCCACCCCGACACCCCATCTCGCCAGAGGGGGTCGGGGGGCGAAGTGCAGGTACGTGCCGAGCCCCGTCACCCGGGGTGCGCGCCCACTGCCACACATCCTGCCTAGGGAGGATGAGCAGCCGGACCCTCCGGCCTTCACTCCCGGCTGCGATAGGCCTGACAGCCGGCTATCCGGCCCTAGGCCCCCTGCCATCTGGGTGACAGCACCTTGAGCTTCCTCGTGTCTCCCCACCAGAGGAAACACCTGAACTGAGGTCGGAGGGGAGTGGAGGTCTTTTATTTTAGGGTGGAGGTGTTTCCTCAGATGGGGAGGAGCCGAGGTCTCTCAAGGAGCTGGCCTGAAAGACGTAAGGGGAAAATTTCCTTATTCACAGGGGGCATCCCACAGCAAATACCGAGGAGAAGCTGTTTTAACCTGCTTAGGGATGCACAGATGTTCAATGCAGGCAGTCCGACTAATGTCCCAATGGACATCCATGCAGTCTGACTGATGTCCCAATGGACATCCATGAGGGATCCATAATAGATAAAAAAAAACTAATAAATCAAATAACAATAATAGATAATACATAAAATATTCACTGTATCAATAAACATTATAAGTAAAATACAAAAAAAAATCTAAAAATAGATAAAACAATAAAAGACAATAATAAACAATATGAATAATAAAATATTAAAAACATATGTAATCAATAAACTAAGACAATAATAAATAACAGATATAATAGTAATAAAATAGTAATCAATACTATATTAATAAATATCAATAATAATAAAATGATAAATAAAAGTCAATAATAACACCAGATATAATCAATAATAATAGATAATAAAATAATAGCAATAATAATCAATGCAATAAATATTAATCAATAACCTAGATATAGATTATGTCTTCATGTAATATTGTTAATTTATTTTTATGCTTTACAATAAAAAATAATAGATATAAATATATTCAATAATAAAAATACATTAAATCAAAAATAAAATAACAATACCAGATCACATCAATGATAATAACCAATAAAATTATAGCAATATTAGTTAATCAATAAACAATAATAAAATATTAGCAACAGATAAAATCAATAATAGTATTGATAAAATATAAAATAATCATAATAAGTATAATCAATATTATTATTATTTATATCTTATTATTTTATGTATTGTTTCATCTCTATTTCTTGTTTAAATCTATATTGTTATTTTATGTTTTATATAAATAGCAGTTATCGCTATAATCAATATTAATAAACAATAAATAGAATAGAATTACATATAATGAAGAATAATAGATATAAATAATAATCATCCCAATAGAAATCAAACAATAATAATAGTACATCAAATATTAGCAGTAGATAGAATCGCTAATAACAGACAATAATAAAATCACCCCAATTACAGATAGAAGAATAATCGGAGATAGAAGGGGATTTCTTACCGGGCTCCCCGCTCCTGGCTCCAGTAGCTCCGGTTCTCCGTCCTCCCCTCAGCCCGGCGCTCAGAGGACGGTCCTGTGCGGCGCTGTGTCCGGACATCGGGGGGTCCATCCAGCGGTAGAAGCTCGCGCTTGTCATCGGAGATGGGAGAGATGTGATTGGACGGCACACATGACAAGGAAACTTTCCTTCGTCCCGCCCACTGAACAGAAATCCCGTCCATTGGCGGAGAGGGATCCGTTCTGAGGGAGAAATAAAAGACGGCGTCTGTCACCATGACAACAAGTGGGTGTGCCTATTATGGGAGTCCGCCCCTTGGTAATGGCCGGGGGTGTGTCGCTCCTCAGGACTCCTCCTGCTCTCCGTTCTGCGTCCTCCTCTCAGTTCTGCCCGGCTCTAAATGACAAGGAGGTCCTGTGTGCGCAGTTGTGTTGTGCGCAGGTGCCTTAGGTAGGACTCCACCCCTCTTTCGCTGAGGGCGTGGCTTAACCCCCCATTCCCGAAAGTGCTGTGAGGGTGATAGGTTAACAGACAGGGGACATGCTGTGCTTCTATCTCGGACAGAGCTTCGGCCAGAGAGATGAGATCTGTCTTCATGGGGTGAGGAGAAGCTCGGCGGGTAGACTGCAAATCTCAGCATGGACCGCAGGGGGACTGAGAGACACAAGGGGGCCAGATTGACAGGGAGGCCGGTGTAGAGGTAATCTGTGTGTCCCACAAATGGGGGCTGTTACATGCCAAATTCTCTGCAGCGACATCGGACAGTGTCAGTGACATGGGGGGAGGGGTGTAAGTGGCATAAAGGGATGGTGTCCAGGACTGGGGGGGGGGGATTCTGCAGCGATATATGGCAGTATCAGACAGTGTCAGTGACATTGGGGGGAGGGGAGGAGTGTCAGTGACATTGGGGGGAGGGGAGGAGTGTCAGTGACATGGGGGGGGTGGGAGTGTCAGTGACATGGGGGGGGAGGAGTGTCAGTGACATGGGGGGGAGCAGTCTGCAGCACAATCTGGCAGCATCAGACAGCGACATGGGGGGGGGGGGAGCAGTGTCAGCGACATGGGGGGGAGGGGCAGTGGCAGTTACATGGGGAGGACAACGTCAGTGACATGGGGGGGAGCAGTGAAGTGACATGAGGGGAGGGGCAGTGACATGGGGGGAGGACAGTGTCGGTGACATGGGGGGGGCAGTGTCAGTGTAGTGATATGGGGGAGGCAGTGTCAGTGATATGGGGATGACAGTGTGAGTGACATTGCCCCCCCATGTCGCTATCACTGCCCCTCCAAATGTCACTGCCTCCCCATGTCACTATCACTGCCCCTCCAAATGTCACTGCCCTCTCCATGTCACTACCCCTCTAATGTCTCTGACCCTCCCATATGTCACTGTCCTCCCCATGTCATGGCCCCCCCCCACGTCACTGTCCTCCACCTCACTGTCCCCCCTTTATGTCATTCCCCCCCATGTCACTGCCCCCACATGTTACTGCCCCCTATGTCACTGACCCCCTCACATGTCACTGTCCTTCCCATGTCAGGCCCACTCCCCCATGTCACTGCCCCCCCAATTGCACTGTCCTCATCCCCCCATGTAAATTCCCCCCTATGTCACTACCATCCTCAAGTTATGACCCCCCCATGTCACTGGCCCCCCCACCACATGTCACTGTCCTCCCCATGTCATGGCCGCCCCCTATATCACTGACCCCCTCACATGTCACTGTCCTCCCCATGTCACTGACCCCCCCCCCACATGTCACTGTCTTCCCCATGTCAGTACCCCCTCCCCATGTCACTGCCCCCCCCCCCATGTCACTGTCCTCCCCATGCCACGCTCCCCCACGTCACTGTCCTCCCCATGTCTGGCCCCCCACATGTCCCTAACCTCCCACATGTCACTGCCCGCCCAATGTCACTGTCCTCCCCATGTCACTCATCCCCCCATGTCACTGACCCCCCCATGTCACTGTCCTCTTCCCATGTCATGGCCCCCCAATGTCACCATCCTCTCCATGTCAGTGCCCCCCCACATGTCACAGTAGTTTTCCCCATGTCACTACCCACATGTCACTGTCCTCCCATGTCACTGCCACCCCCCCATGTCACAGTCCTCCCCATGTCACTGCCCCCCAACTTGTGACTGCCCCCCCACATGTCACTGTCCTCCCATGTCATTGGCCCCCCCATGTCACTGTCACTACACTACTCTACCCTAATCTACACTACTCTACCCTAATCTACACTACACTACTCTACCCTAATCTACACTACTCTACCCTAACCTGCACTACTCTACCCTAATATACACTACTCTACCCTAACCTGCACTGCTCTACCCTAATCTACACTACCCTAACCTGCACTACTCTACCCTAATCTACACTACTCTACCCTAATCTACACTACTCTACCCTAACCTACACTACTCTACCCTAATCTACACTACTCTACCCTAATGTACACTACACTACTCTTTCCTAATCTACACTACCCTAATCTATACTACACTACTCTACCCTACCCTAACCTACACTACTCTACCCTAACCTACACTACTCTACCCTACTGTCTTCCCCATGTCCGTACCCCCTCCCCATGTCGCTGTCCTCCCTATGTCACTGCCCCCCCCCATGTCACTGTCCTCCCCATGCCACGCTCCCCCACGACACTACTCTACCGTAATCAACACTACACTACTCTACCCTAATCTACACTACACTACTCTACCCTAACCTACACTACACTACTCTACCCTAACCTACAATACTCTACCCTAACCTACACTACTCTAACCTACACTACACTACCCTAACCTACACTACTCTACTACACCCTAACCTACACTACACTACCCTAACCTACACTACTCTACCCTAACCTACACTACTCTATCCTAATCTACACTACTCTACCCAAATCTACACTACATTACTCTACCCTAATATACACTTCTCTTCCCTATTATACACTACTCTACCCTAATCTACACTACACTACTCTACCCTAATCTACACTACCCTAATCTACACTACACTACTCTACCCTAACCTACACTACCCTAATCTACACTACACTACTCTACCCTAATCTACACTACCCTATTCTATACTACACTACCCTAACCTATAGTACTTTACCCTAATCTACACTACTCAAACCTAATCTGCACTATTCTACCCAAATCTACACTACTGTACCCTAATCTACACTACACTACTCTATCCTAAACTACACTACACTACACTACTCTATCCTAATCTAAACTAAACTAGTCTACCCTAACCTACACTACTCTACCCTAATCTACACTACTCTACCCTAATCTACACTACTCTACCCTAATCTACACTACTCTACCCTAACCTACACTACTCTACCCTAATCTACACTACACTACACTACACTACTCTACCCTAACCTACACTATACTACTCTACCCTACCCTACCCTACACTACTCTACCCTAATCTAAAGTACTCTACCCTAATCTACACTACACTACCCTAACCTACACTACTCTACCCTAATCTACAATACTCTACCCTAATCTACACTACACTACTCTATCATAAACTACACTACTCTGCCCTAATCTACACTACTCTACCCTAACCTACACTACTCTACCCTAATCTACAATACTCTACCCTAACCTACACTACACTACTCTACGCTAATCTACACTACTCTACCCTAATCTACAATACTCTACCCTAACCTACACTACACTACTCTACGCTAATCTACACTACTCTACCCTAATCTACACTACTCTACCCTAAACTACACTACACTACTCTATCCTAATCTACACTACACTAGTCTAACCTAATCTACACTACTCTACCCTAATCTACACTACTCTACCCTAACCTACACTACTCTACCCTAATCTACACTACACTACTCTACCCTAACCTACACTAATCTAAACTACTCTACCCTAATCTACACTACACTACTCTACCCTAACCTACACTAATCTACACTACTCTACCCTAATCTATACTACACTACTCTACCCTAATCTACACTACCCTACCCTAATCTACACTACCCTACCCTAACCTACACTACACTATTCTACCCTAACCTACACTACTCTACCCTAACCTACACTACTCTACCCTAATCTACACTACACTACACTACACTACTCTACCCTAACCTACACTATACTACTCTACCCTACCCTAACCTACACTACTCTACCCTAATCTAAAGTACTCTACCCTAATCTACACTACACTACCCTAACCTACACTACTCTACCCTAATCTACAATACTCTACCCTAATCTACACTACACTACTCTATCATAAACTACACTACTCTGCCCTAATCTACACTACTCTACCCTAACCTACACTACTCTACCCTAATCTACAATACTCTACCCTAACCTACACTACACTACTCTACGCTAATCTACACTACTCTACCCTAATCTACAATACTCTACCCTAACCTACACTACACTACTCTACGCTAATCTACACTACTCTACCCTAATCTACACTACTCTACCCTAAACTACACTACACTACTCTATCCTAATCTACACTACACTAGTCTAACCTAATCTACACTACTCTACCCTAATCTACACTACTCTACCCTAACCTACACTACTCTACCCTAATCTACACTACACTACTCTACCCTAACCTACACTAATCTAAACTACTCTACCCTAATCTACACTACACTACTCTACCCTAACCTACACTAATCTACACTACTCTACCCTAATCTATACTACACTACTCTACCCTAATCTACACTACCCTACCCTAATCTACACTACCCTACCCTAACCTACACTACACTATTCTACCCTAACCTACACTACTCTACCCTAATCTACACTACACTACTCTACCATAACCTACACTACTCTACCCTAATCTACACTACACTACTCTACCATAACCTACACTACTCTACCCTAACCTAAACTACTCTACCCTAATTCTACACTACTCTACCCTAATCTACACTACACTACCCTAATCTACACTACACTACCCTAATCTACACTATACTACTCTACCCTAACCTACACTACTCTACCCTAACCTACACTACTCTACCCTAATCTACACTACACTACTCAACCCTAACCTACACTACTCTACCCTAATCTACACTTATCTACCCTAATCTACACTACACTACTCTACCCTAATCTACACAACTCTACCCAAATCTACACTACACTACTCTACCCTAATCTACACTACTCTACTCTACACTACTCTACCCTACTCTACCCTAATCTACACTACTCTAACCTAATCTACACTACTAAAACCTAATCTACACTACTCTACTCTACCCTAATATACACTACACTACTCTATCATAAAATACACTACACTACCATAAACTACACTACACTACCCTAACCTGCACTGCTCTACCCTAAAATACACTACTCTACCCTAATCTACACTACACTACTCAACCCTAATCTACACTACTCTAATCTACTCTACTCTACCCTAACCTACACTACCCTAATCTACACTACCCTAGCCTACACTATACTACTCTACCCTAATCTACACTACCCTAATCTACACTACCCTAGCCTACACTATACTACTCTACCCTAATCTACACTACACTACTCTACCCTATAATACACTACTCTACCCTAATCTACACTACTCTACCCTTACCTGCACTGCTCTACCCTAATCTACACTACCCTAACCTGCACTACTCTACCCTAATCTACACTACTCTACCCTAATCTACACTACACTACTGTACCCTAATCTAGACTACCCTAATCTATACTACACTACTCTACCCTAATCTACACTACCCTACCCTAACCTACATTACTCTACCCTAACCTACACTACTCTACCCTAATCTAAACTACACTACTCTACCCTAACCTACACTACTCTACCCTAATGTACACTACCCTAACCTACACTACTCTACCCTAACCTATACTAGTCTACCCTAATCTACACTACACTACTCTACCCTAACCTACACTACTCTACCCAAATCTACACTACTCTACACTACTCTACCCTAATCTACACTACTCTACCCTAATCTACACTACACTACTCTACCCTACAGTACTCTACCCTAATATACACTACTCTACACTACTCTACCCTAGTCTACACTACACTACTCTACCCTAACCTACACTACTCTACCCTAATCTACACTACCCTACCCTAACCTACACTACTCTACCCTAACCTACACTACTCTACCCTAATCTACACTACACTACTCTACCCTAACCTACACTACTCTACCCTAATGTACACTACCCTAACCTACACTACTCTACCCTAACCTATACTAGTCTACCCTAATCTACACTACACTACTCTATCCTAACCTACACTACTCTACCCTAATCTACACTACTCTACCCTAATCTACCCTAATCTACACTACTCTACACTACTCTACCCTAATCTACACTACTCTACCCAAATCTACACTACACTACACTACTCTACCCTAGTCTACACTACACTACTCTACCCTAACCTACACTACTCTACCCTAATCTACACTACTCTACCCTAATCTACACTACTCTAACCTATACTACGCTACCCTAATCTACACTATACTACTCTACCCTAACATACACTACTCTACCCTAATCTACACTACTCTACCCTAACCTACACTACTCTACCCTAATCTACACTACTCTAATCTACACTACTCTACCCTAATCTACACTACACTACTCTACCCTAATCTAGACTACCCTAATCTATACTACACTACTCTACCGTAATCTACACTACCCTAACCTAACCTAAACTACTCTACACTACACTACCCTAACCTACACTACTCTACCCTAATCTACACTACTCTACCCTAATCTACACTACCCTAACCTACACTACTCTACCCTAACCTATACTACTCTACCCTAATCTACACTACACTACTCTACCCTAACCTGCACTGCTCTACCCTAACCTACACTACTCTACCCTAATCTACACTACTCTACCCTAATCTACACTACACAACCCTAATCTACACTACTCTAATCTACTCTACTCTACCCTAACCTACACTACACTACTCTACCCTAATATACACTACTCTACCCTAACCTACACTACTCTACCCTAATCTACACTACTCTACCCTAATCTTCACTACACTACTCTACCCTAACCTATACTACTCTACCCTAATCTACACTACCCTAGCCTACACTATACTACTCTACCCTAATCTACACTACACTACTCTACCATAACCTACACTACTCTACCCTAATCTACACTACACTACTCTACCATAACCTACACTACTCTACCCTAACCTAAACTACTCTACCCTAATTCTACACTACTCTACCCTAATCTACACTACACTACCCTAATCTACACTACACTACCCTAATCTACACTATACTACTCTACCCTAACCTACACTACTCTACCCTAACCTACACTACTCTACCCTAATCTACACTACACTACTCAACCCTAACCTACACTACTCTACCCTAATCTACACTTATCTACCCTAATCTACACTACACTACTCTACCCTAATCTACACAACTCTACCCAAATCTACACTACACTACTCTACCCTAATCTACACTACTCTACTCTACACTACTCTACCCTACTCTACCCTAATCTACACTACTCTAACCTAATCTACACTACTAAAACCTAATCTACACTACTCTACTCTACCCTAATATACACTACACTACTCTATCATAAAATACACTACACTACCATAAACTACACTACACTACCCTAACCTGCACTGCTCTACCCTAAAATACACTACTCTACCCTAATCTACACTACACTACTCAACCCTAATCTACACTACTCTAATCTACTCTACTCTACCCTAACCTACACTACCCTAATCTACACTACCCTAGCCTACACTATACTACTCTACCCTAATCTACACTACCCTAATCTACACTACCCTAGCCTACACTATACTACTCTACCCTAATCTACACTACACTACTCTACCCTATAATACACTACTCTACCCTAATCTACACTACTCTACCCTTACCTGCACTGCTCTACCCTAATCTACACTACCCTAGCCTACACTATACTACTCTACCCTAATCTACACTACCCTAATCTACTCTACTCTAATCTACACTACACTACACAACCCTAATCTACACTACTCTACCCTAACCTGCACTGATCTACCCTAATCTACACTACCCTAACCTGCACTACTCTACCCTAACCTGCACTACTCTACCCTAATCTACACTACTCTACCCTAATCTAAACTACCCTAATCTATACTACACTACTCTGCCCTAATCTACACTACCCTACCCTAACCTAAACTAAGGTACCCTAACCTACACTACTCTACCCTAATCTACACTACTCAACCCTAATCTACACTACCCTAACCTACACTACTCTACCCTAACCTATACTACGGTACCCTAATCTACACTGCACTACTCTACCCTAACCTACACTACTCTACCCTAATCTACACTACTCTACCCTAATCTACACTACACTACTCTACCCTAATCTACACTACTCTACCCAAATCTACACTACACTACTCTACCCTAATCTACACTACACTACTCGACCCTAATCTAAACTACACTACTCTACCCTAATCTACACTACTCTACGCTAATCTACACTACTCTACCCTAGTCTACACTACACTACTCTACCCTAATCTACACTACACTACTCTACCCTAATCTACATTACCCTAATCTATACAAAACTACTGTACCCTAACCTACATTACACTACTCTACCCTAGTCTACACTACTCTACCCTAACCTATACTACTCTACCCTAATCTACACTACTCTACCCTAATCTTCACTACACTACTCTACCCTAACCTACACTACTCTACCCTAATCTACACTACCCTAATCTACACTACCCTAGCCTACACTATACTACTCTACCCTAATCTACACTACACTACTCTACCCTATTATACACTACTCTACCCTAATCTAAACTACTCTACCCTAACCTGCACTGCTCTACCCTAATCTACACTACCCTAACCTGCACTACTCTACCCTAATCTACACTACTCTACCCTAATCTAGACTACCCTATTCTATACTACACTACTCTACCCTAATCTACACTACCCTACCCTAACCTAAACTACTTTACCCTAACCTACCCTAACCTACACTACTCTACCCTAACCTACACTACACTACACTACTCTACCCTAACCTACACTACTCTACCCTAATCTACACTACTCTACCCTAATCTACACTACCCTACCCTAATCTACACTACTCTAGCCTAATCTTCACTACATTACTCTACCCTTACCTACACTACTCTACCCTAATCTACACTACCCTAAACTACACTACCCTAGCCTACACTATACTACTCTACCCTAATCTACACTACACTACTCTACCCTATTATACACTACTCTACCCTAACCTGCACTGCTCTACCCTAATCTACACTACCCTAACCTGCACTACTCTACCCTAATCTACACTACTCTACCCTAATCTAGACTACCCTATTCTATACTACACTACTCTACCCTAATCTACACTACCCTACCCTAACCTAAACTACTTTACCCTAACCTACACTACTCTACCCTAACCTACACTACTCTACCCTAACCTACACTACACTACTCTACCCTAACCTACACTACTCTACCCTAATCTACACTACCCTACCCTAATCTACACTACCCTAACCTACACTACTCTACCCTAACCTATACTACTCTACCCTAATCTACACTACACTACTCTACCCTAACCTGCACTGCTCTACCCTAACCTACACTACTCTACCCTAATCTACACTACTCTACTCTAATCTACACTACACTACACAACCCTAAACTACACTACTCTACCCTAACCTGCACTGCTCTACCCTAATCTACACTACCCTAACCTGCACTACTCTACCCTAATCTACACTACTCTACCCTAATCTAGACTACCCTATTCTATACTACACTACTCTACCCTAATCTACACTACCCTACCCTAACCTAAACTACTTTACGCTAACGTACACTACTCTAACCCTAACCTACACTACTCTACCCTAACCTACACTACACTACTCTACCCTAACCTACACTACTCTACCCTAATCTACACTACTCTACCCTAATCTACACTACCCTAACCTACACTACTCTACCCTAACCTATACAACTCTACCCTAATCTACACTACACTGCTCTACCCTAACCTGCACTGCTCTACCCTAACCTACACTACTCTACCCTAATTTACACTACTCTACCCTAATCTACACTACACTACACACCCTAATCTACACTACTCTAATCTTCTCTACTCTACCCTAACCTACACTACACTACTCTACCCTAACCTACACTACTCTACCCTAACCTACACTACTCTACCCTAATCTAAACTACTCTACCCTAATCTTCACTACACTACTCTACCCTAATCTTCACTACACTACTCTACCCTAACCTACACTACTCTACCCTAATCCACACTACCCTAAACTACACTACCCTAGCCTACACTATACTACTCTACCCTAATCTACACTACTCTACCCTATATACACTACTCTACCCTAATCTACACTACTCTTCCCTACCCTGCACTGCTCTACCCTAATCTACACTACCCTAACCTGCACTACTCTACCCTAATCTACACTACTCTACCCTAATCTGCACTACACTACTCTACCCTAATCTAAACTACCCTAATCTATACTACACTACTCTACCCTAATCTACACTACCCTACCCTAACCTACACTACTCTTCCCTAACCTACACTACTCTACCCTAATCTACACTACTCTACCCTAATCTAGACTACCCTATTCTATACTACACTACTCTACCCTAATCTACACTACCCTACCCTAACCTAAACTACTTTACCCTAACCTACACTACTCTACCCTAACCTACACTACTCTACCCTAACCTACACTACACTACTCTACCCTAACCTACACTACTCTACCCTAATCTACACTACCCTACCCTAATCTACACTACCCTAACCTACACTACTCTACCCTAACCTATACTACTCTACCCTAATCTACACTACACTACTCTACCCTAACCTGCACTGCTCTACCCTAACCTACACTACTCTACCCTAATCTACACTACTCTACTCTAATCTACACTACACTACACAACCCTAATCTACACTACTCTACCCTAACCTGCACTGCTCTACCCTAATCTACACTACCTTAACCTGCACTACTCTACCCTAATCTACACTACTCTACCCTAATCTAGACTACCCTATTCTATACTACACTACTCTACCCTAATCTACACTACCCTACCCTAACCTAAACTACTTTACGCTAACGTACACTACTCTACCCTAACCTACACTACTCTACCCTAACCTACACTACACTACTCTACCCTAACCTACACTACTCTACCCTAATCTACACTACTCTACCCTAATCTACACTACCTACCCTAATCTACACTACCCTAACCTACACTACTCTACCCTAACCTATACTACTCTACCCTAATCTACACTACACTACTCTACCCTAACCTGCACTGCTCTACCCTAACCTACACTACTCTACCCTAATCTACACTACTCTACCCTAATCTACACTACACTACACAACCCTAATCTACACTACTCTAATCTTCTCTACTCTACCCTAACCTACACTACACTACTCTACCCTAACCTACACTACTCTACCCTAACCTACACTACTCTACCCTAATCTACACTACTCTACCCTAATCTTCACTACACTACTCTACCCTAATCTTCACTACACTACTCTACCCTAACCTACACTACTCTACCCTAATCTACACTACCCTAAACTACACTACCCTAGCCTACACTATACTACTCTACCCTAATCTACACTACTCTACCCTATTATACACTACTCTACCCTAATCTACACTACTCTACCCTACCCTGCACTGCTCTACCCTAATCTACACTACCCTAACCTGCACTACTCTACCCTAATCTACACTACTCTACCCTAATCTGCACTACACTACTCTACCCTAATCTAAACTACCCTAATCTATACTACACTACTCTAATCTAATCTACACTACCCTACCCTAACCTACACTACTCTTCCCTAACCTACACTACTCTACCCTAATCTACACTACTCTACCCTAATCTACATTACTCTAACCTACACTACTCTACCCTAACCTATACTACGCTACCCTAATCTACACTATACTACTCTACCCTAACATACACTACTCTACCCTAATCTACACTGCTCTACCCTAACCTACACTACTCTACCCTAATCTACACTACTCTACCCTAATCTACACTACACTACTCAACCCTAATCTACACTACTCTACCCTAATCTACACTACTCTACCCTATTATACACTACTCTACCCTAATCTACACTACTCTACCCTAACCTACACTACACTACTCTACCCTAATCTACACTACGCTACCCTAACCTACACTACTCTACCCTAATCTACACTACTCTACCCTAATCTTCACTACACTACTCTACCCTAACCTACACTACTCTACCCTAATCTACACTACTCTACCCTATTATACACTACTCTACCCTAATCTACACTACTCTACCCTAACCTGCACTGCTCTACCCTAATCTACACTACCCTAACCTGCACTATTCTACCCTAATCTACACTACTCTACCCTAATCTAAACTAACCTAATCTATACTATACTACTCTACCCTAATCTACACTACACTACTCTACCCTAATCTACACTACTCTACCCTAACCTGCACTGCTCTACCCTAATCTACACTACCCTAACCTGCACTACTCTACCCTAACCTGCACTACTCTACCCTAATCTACACTACCCTACCCTAACCTAAACTACTGTACCCTAACCAACACTACTCTACCCTAACCTACACTACACTACTCTACCCTAACCTACACTACTCTACCATAATCTACACTACTCTACCCTAATCTACACTACCCTAACCTACACTACTCTACCCTAACCTATACTACGCTACCCTAATCTACACTGCACTACTCTACCCTAACCTACACTACTCTACCCTAATCTACACTACATTACCCTAATCTACACTACACTACTCTACCCTAATCTACACTACTCTACCCAAATCTACACTACACTACTCTACCCTAATCTACACTACACTACTCTACCCTATTCTACACTACACTACTCTACCCTATTCTACACTACACTACTCTACCCTAATCGACATTACCCTAATCTATACAAAACTACTCTACCCTAGTCTACACTACACTACTCTACCCTAATCTACACTACTGTACCCTAACCTACACTACTCTACCCTATTCTACACTACTCTACCCTAATCTTCACTAAACTACTCTACCCTAATCTACACTACCCTAATCTACACTACCCTAGCCTACACTATACTACTCTACCCTAATCTACACTACACTACTCTACCCTATTATACACTACTCTACCCTAATCTACACTACTCTACCCTAACCTGCACTGCTCTACCCTAATCTACACTACCCTAACCTGCACTTCTCTACCCTAATCTACACTACTCTACCCTAATCTAAGGTAACCTAATCTAGACTACCCTATTTTATACTACACTACTCTACCCTAATCTACACTACCCTACCCTAACCTAAACTACTTTACCCTAACCTACACTACTCTACCCTAACCTACACTACTCTACCCTAACCTACACTACACTACTCTACCCTAACCTACACTACTCTACCCTAACCTACACTACTCTACCCTAATCTACACTACCCTAACCTACACTACCCTACCCTAACCTATACTACTCTACCCTAATCTACACTACACTACTCTACCCTAATCTACATTACCCTAATCTATACAAAACTACTCTACCCTAGTCTACACTACACTACTCTACCCTAACCTGCACTGCTCTACCCTAACCTACACTACTCTACTCTACCCTAATCTACACTACTCTACCCTAATCTACACTACACTACACAACCCTAATCTACACTACTCTAATCTTCTCTACTCTACCCTAACCTACACTACACTACTCTACCCTAACCTACACTACTCTACCCTAATCTACACTACTCTTCCCTAATCTTCACTACACTACTCTACCCTAACCTACACTACTCTACCCTAATCTACACTACCCTAAACTACACTACCCTAGTCTACACTATACTACTCTACCCTAATCTACACTACTCTACCCTACCCTGCACTACTCTACCCTAATCTACACTACCCTAACCTGCACTACTCTACCCTAATCTACACTACTCTACCCTAATCTACACTACACTACTCTACCCTAATCTAAACTACCCTAATCTATACTACACTACTCTACCCTAATCTACACTACACTACCCTACCCTAACCTAAACTACTCTTCTCTAACCTACACTACTCTACCCTAATCTACACTACTCTACCCTAATCTACACTACTCTAGCCTACACTACTCTACCCTAACCTATACTACGCTACCCTAATCTACACTATACTACTCTACCCTAATCTACACTGCTCTACCCTAACCTACACTACTCTACCCTAATCTACACTACACTACTCAACCCTAATCTACACTACTCTAATCTACACTACTCTACCCTAATCTACACTACACTACTCTACCCTAATCTAGACTACCCTAATCTATACTACACTACTCTACCCTAATCTACACTACTCTACCCTAATCTACACTACCCTAACCTACACTACTCTACCCTAACCTATACGACTCTACCCTAATCTACAATACACTACTCTTCCCTAACCTACACTACTCTACCCTAATCTACACTACTCTACCCTAATCTACACTACACAACCCTAATCTACACTACTCTAATCTACTCTACTCTACCCTAACCTACACTACACTACTCTACCCTAACCTACACTACTCTACCCTAATCTACACTACCCTACCCTAATCTACACTACCCTAACCTACACTACTCTACCCTAACCTATACTACTCTACCCTAATCTACACTACACTACTCTACCCTAACCTGCACTGCTCTACCCTAACCTACACTACTCTACCCTAATCTACACTACTCTACTCTAATCTACACTACACTACACAACCCTAAACTACACTACTCTACCCTAACCTGCACTGCTCTACCCTAATCTACACTACCCTAACCTGCACTACTCTACCCTAATCTACACTACTCTACCCTAATCTAGACTACCCTATTCTATACTACACTACTCTACCCTAATCTACACTACCCTACCCTAACCTAAACTACTTTACGCTAACGTACACTACTCTACCCTAACCTACACTACTCTACCCTAACCTACACTACACTACTCTACCCTAACCTACACTACTCTACCCTAATCTACACTACTCTACCCTAATCTACACTACCTACCCTAATCTACACTACCCTAACCTACACTACTCTACCCTAACCTATACAACTCTACCCTAATCTACACTACACTGCTCTACCCTAACCTGCACTGCTCTACCCTAACCTACACTACTCTACCCTAATTTACACTACTCTACCCTAATCTACACTACACTACACAACCCTAATCTACACTACTCTAATCTTCTCTACTCTACCCTAACCTACACTACACTACTCTACCCTAACCTACACTACTCTACCCTAACCTACACTACTCTACCCTAATCTACACTACTCTACCCTAATCTTCACTACACTACTCTACCCTAATCTTCACTACACTACTCTACCCTAACCTACACTACTCTACCCTAATCCACACTACCCTAAACTACACTACCCTAGCCTACACTATACTACTCTACCCTAATCTACACTACTCTACCCTATTATACACTACTCTACCCTAATCTACACTACTCTTCCCTACCCTGCACTGCTCTACCCTAATCTACACTACCCTAACCTGCACTACTCTACCCTAATCTACACTACTCTACCCTAATCTGCACTACACTACTCTACCCTAATCTAAACTACCCTAATCTATACTACACTACTCTACCCTAATCTACACTACCCTACCCTAACCTACACTACTCTTCCCTAACCTACACTACTCTACCCTAATCTACACTACTCTACCCTAATCTAGACTACCCTATTCTATACTACACTACTCTACCCTAATCTACACTACCCTACCCTAACCTAAACTACTTTACCCTAACCTACACTACTCTACCCTAACCTACACTACTCTACCCTAACCTACACTACACTACTCTACCCTAACCTACACTACTCTACCCTAATCTACACTACCCTACCCTAATCTACACTACCCTAACCTACACTACTCTACCCTAACCTATACTACTCTACCCTAATCTACACTACACTACTCTACCCTAACCTGCACTGCTCTACCCTAACCTACACTACTCTACCCTAATCTACACTACTCTACTCTAATCTACACTACACTACACAACCCTAATCTACACTACTCTACCCTAACCTGCACTGCTCTACCCTAATCTACACTACCTTAACCTGCACTACTCTACCCTAATCTACACTACTCTACCCTAATCTAGACTACCCTATTCTATACTACACTACTCTACCCTAATCTACACTACCCTACCCTAACCTAAACTACTTTACGCTAACGTACACTACTCTACCCTAACCTACACTACTCTACCCTAACCTACACTACACTACTCTACCCTAACCTACACTACTCTACCCTAATCTACACTACTCTACCCTAATCTACACTACCTACCCTAATCTACACTACCCTAACCTACACTACTCTACCCTAACCTATACTACTCTACCCTAATCTACACTACACTACTCTACCCTAACCTGCACTGCTCTACCCTAACCTACACTACTCTACCCTAATCTACACTACTCTACCCTAATCTACACTACACTACACAACCCTAATCTACACTACTCTAATCTTCTCTACTCTACCCTAACCTACACTACACTACTCTACCCTAACCTACACTACTCTACCCTAACCTACACTACTCTACCCTAATCTACACTACTCTACCCTAATCTTCACTACACTACTCT
The DNA here is from genome assembly GCF_062004578.1 of Staurois parvus. NCBI lineage: Eukaryota > Metazoa > Chordata > Amphibia > Anura > Ranidae > Staurois > Staurois parvus. The sequence continues at coordinate 74,733 of NW_028320157.1, forward strand.
ACCCTAATCTTCACTACACTACTCTACCCTAACCTACACTACTCTACCCTAATCTACACTACCCTAAACTACACTACCCTAGCCTACACTATACTACTCTACCCTAATCTACACTACTCTACCCTATTATACACTACTCTACCCTAATCTACACTACTCTACCCTACCCTGCACTGCTCTACCCTAATCTACACTACCCTAACCTGCACTACTCTACCCTAATCTACACTACTCTACCCTAATCTGCACTACACTACTCTACCCTAATCTAAACTACCCTAATCTATACTACACTACTCTAATCTAATCTACACTACCCTACCCTAACCTACACTACTCTTCCCTAACCTACACTACTCTACCCTAATCTACACTACTCTACCCTAATCTACATTACTTTAACCTACACTACTCTACCCTAACCTATACTACGCTACCCTAATCTACACTATACTACTCTACCCTAACATACACTACTCTACCCTAATCTACACTGCTCTACCCTAACCTACACTACTCTACCCTAATCTACACTACTCTACCCTAATCTACACTACACTACTCAACCCTAATCTACACTACTCTACCCTAATCTACACTACTCTACCCTATTATACACTACTCTACCCTAATCTACACTACTCTACCCTAACCTACACTACACTACTCTACCCTAATCTACACTACGCTACCCTAACCTACACTACTCTACCCTAATCTACACTACTCTACCCTAATCTTCACTACACTACTCTACCCTAACCTACACTACTCTACCCTAATCTACACTACTCTACCCTATTATACACTACTCTACCCTAATCTACACTACCCTAACCTGCACTATTCTACCCTAATCTACACTACTCTACCCTAACCTGCACTGCTCTACCCTAATCTACACTACCCTAACCTGCACTATTCTACCCTAATCTACACTACTCTACCCTAATCTAAACTAACCTAATCTATACTATACTACTCTACCCTAATCTACACTACACTACTCTACCCTAATCTACACTACTCTACCCTAACCTGCACTGCTCTACCCTAATCTACACTACCCTAACCTGCACTACTCTACCCTAACCTGCACTACTCTACCCTAATCTACACTACCCTACCCTAACCTAAACTACTGTACCCTAACCAACACTACTCTACCCTAACCTACACTACACTACTCTACCCTAACCTACACTACTCTACCATAATCTACACTACTCTACCCTAATCTACACTACCCTAACCTACACTACTCTACCCTAACCTATACTACGCTACCCTAATCTACACTGCACTACTCTACCCTAACCTACACTACTCTACCCTAATCTACACTACATTACCCTAATCTACACTACACTACTCTACCCTAATCTACACTACTCTACCCAAATCTACACTACACTACTCTACCCTAATCTACACTACACTACTCTACCCTATTCTACACTACACTACTCTACCCTATTCTACACTACACTACTCTACCCTAATCGACATTACCCTAATCTATACAAACTACTCTACCCTAGTCTACACTACACTACTCTACCCTAATCTACACTACTGTACCCTAACCTACACTACTCTACCCTATTCTACACTACTCTACCCTAATCTTCACTAAACTACTCTACCCTAATCTACACTACCCTAATCTACACTACCCTAGCCTACACTATACTACTCTACCCTAATCTACACTACACTACTCTACCCTATTATACACTACTCTACCCTAATCTACACTACTCTACCCTAACCTGCACTGCTCTACCCTAATCTACACTACCCTAACCTGCACTTCTCTACCCTAATCTACACTACTCTACCCTAATCTAAGGTAACCTAATCTAGACTACCCTATTTTATACTACACTACTCTACCCTAATCTACACTACCCTACCCTAACCTAAACTACTTTACCCTAACCTACACTACTCTACCCTAACCTACACTACTCTACCCTAACCTACACTACACTACTCTACCCTAACCTACACTACTCTACCCTAACCTACACTACTCTACCCTAATCTACACTACCCTAACCTACACTACCCTACCCTAACCTATACTACTCTACCCTAATCTACACTACACTACTCTACCCTAATCTACATTACCCTAATCTATACAAAACTACTCTACCCTAGTCTACACTACACTACTCTACCCTAACCTGCACTGCTCTACCCTAACCTACACTACTCTACTCTACCCTAATCTACACTACTCTACCCTAATCTACACTACACTACACAACCCTAATCTACACTACTCTAATCTTCTCTACTCTACCCTAACCTACACTACACTACTCTACCCTAACCTACACTACTCTACCCTAATCTACACTACTCTTCCCTAATCTTCACTACACTACTCTACCCTAACCTACACTACTCTACCCTAATCTACACTACCCTAAACTACACTACCCTAGTCTACACTATACTACTCTACCCTAATCTACACTACTCTACCCTACCCTGCACTACTCTACCCTAATCTACACTACCCTAACCTGCACTACTCTACCCTAATCTACACTACTCTACCCTAATCTACACTACACTACTCTACCCTAATCTAAACTACCCTAATCTATACTACACTACTCTACCCTAATCTACACTACACTACCCTACCCTAACCTAAACTACTCTTCTCTAACCTACACTACTCTACCCTAATCTACACTACTCTACCCTAATCTACACTACTCTAGCCTACACTACTCTACCCTAACCTATACTACGCTACCCTAATCTACACTATACTACTCTACCCTAATCTACACTGCTCTACCCTAACCTACACTACTCTACCCTAATCTACACTACACTACTCAACCCTAATCTACACTACTCTAATCTACACTACTCTACCCTAATCTACACTACACTACTCTACCCTAATCTAGACTACCCTAATCTATACTACACTACTCTACCCTAATCTACACTACTCTACCCTAATCTACACTACCCTAACCTACACTACTCTACCCTAACCTATACGACTCTACCCTAATCTACAATACACTACTCTTCCCTAACCTACACTACTCTACCCTAATCTACACTACTCTACCCTAATCTACACTACACAACCCTAATCTACACTACTCTAATCTACTCTACTCTACCCTAACCTACACTACACTACTCTACCCTAATCTACAGTACTCTACCCTAACCTACACTACTCTACCCTAATCTACACTACTCTACCCTAATCTTCACTACACTACTCTACCCTAACCTATACTACTCTACCCTAATCTACACTACCCTAGCCTACACTATACTACTCTACCCTAATCTACACTACACTACTCTACCCTAATCTACACTACTCTACCCTAACCTGCACTGCTCTACCCTAATCTACACTACCCTAACCTGCACTACTCTACCCTAACCTGCACTACTCTACCCTAATCTACACTACTCTACCCTAATCTAAACTACCCTACTCTGCCTTAATCTACACTACCCTAGCCTAACCTAAACTACTGTACCCTAACCTACACTACTCTACCCTAACCTACACTACACTACTCTACCCTAACCTACACTACTCTACCCTAATCTACCCTAATCTACACTGCCCTAAACTACACTACTCTACCCTAACCTATACTACGCTACCCTAATCTACACTGCACTACTCTACCCTAACCTACACTACTCTACCCTAATCTACACTACTCTACCCTAATCTACACTACACTACTCTACCCTAATCTACACTACTCTACCCAAATCTACACTACACTACTCTACCCTAATCTACACTACCCTACTCGACCCTAATCTAAACTAAACTACTCTACCCTAATCTACACTACTCTACGCTAATCTACACTACTCTACCCTAGTCTACACTACACTACTCTACCCTAATCTACACTACACTACTCTACCCTAATCTACATTACCCTAATCTATACAAAACTACTGTACCCTAACCTACATTACACTTCTCTACCCTAGTCTACACTACACTACTCTACCCTAACCTACACTACTCTACCCTAACCTACACTACTCTACCCTAATCTACACTACCCTAATCTACACTACCCTAGCCTACACTATACTACTCTACCCTAATCTACACTACACTACTCTACCCTATTATACACTACTCTACCCTAATCTAAACTACTCTACCCTAACCTGCACTGCTCTACCCTAATCTACACTACCCTAACCTGCACTACTCTACCATAATCTACACTACTCTACCCTAATCTAGACTACCCTATTCTATACTACACTACTCTACCCTAATCTACACTACCCTACCCTAACCTAAACTACTTTACCCTAACCTACACTACTCTACCCTAACCTACACTACTCTACCCTAACCTACACTACACTACTCTACCCGAAACCTACACTACTCTACCCTAATCTACACTACCCTACCCTAATCTACACTACCCTAACCTACACTACTCTACCCTAACCTATACTACTCTACCCTAATCTACACTGCACTACTCTACCCTAACCTACACTACACTACCCTAACCTACACTACTCTACCCTAATCTACACTACTCTACCCTAATCTACACTACCCTAACCTACACTACTCTACCCTAACCTATACGACTCTACCCTAATCTACAATACACTACTCTTCCCTAACCTACACTACTCTACCCTAATCTACACTACTCTACCCTAATCTACACTACACAACCCTAATCTACACTACTCTAATCTACTCTACTCTACCCTAACCTACACTACACTACTCTACCCTAATCTACAGTACTCTACCCTAACCTACACTACTCTACCCTAATCTACACTACTCTACCCTAATCTTCACTACACTACTCTACCCTAACCTATACTACTCTACCCTAATCTACACTACCCTAGCCTACACTATACTACTCTACCCTAATCTACACTACACTACTCTACCCTAATCTACACTACTCTACCCTAACCTGCACTGCTCTACCCTAATCTACAATACCCTAACCTGCACTACTCTACCCTAACCTGCACTACTCTACCCTAATCTACACTACTCTACCCTAATCTAAACTACCCTACTCTGCCTTAATCTACACTACCCTAGCCTAACCTAAACTACTGTACCCTAACCTACACTACTCTACCCTAACCTACACTACACTACTCTACCCTAACCTACACTACTCTACCCTAATCTACCCTAATCTACACTGCCCTAACCTACACTACTCTACCCTAACCTATACTACGCTACCCTAATCTACACTGCACTACTCTACCCTAACCTACACTACTCTACCCTAATCTACACTACTCTACCCTAATCTACACTACACTACTCTACCCTAATCTACACTACTCTACCCAAATCTACACTACACTACTCTACCCTAATCTACACTACCCTACTCGACCCTAATCTAAACTAAACTACTCTACCCTAATCTACACTACTCTACGCTAATCTACACTACTCTACCCTAGTCTACACTACACTACTCTACCCTAATCTACACTACACTACTCTACCCTAATCTACATTACCCTAATCTATACAAAACTACTGTACCCTAACCTACATTACACTTCTCTACCCTAGTCTACACTACACTACTCTACCCTAACCTACACTACTCTACCCTAACCTACACTACTCTACCCTAATCTACACTACCCTAATCTACACTACCCTAGCCTACACTATACTACTCTACCCTAATCTACACTACACTACTCTACCCTATTATACACTACTCTACCCTAATCTAAACTACTCTACCCTAACCTGCACTGCTCTACCCTAACCTGCACTGCTCTACCCTAATCTACACTACCCTAACCTGCACTACTCTACCATAATCTACACTACTCTACCCTAATCTAGACTACCCTATTCTATACTACACTACTCTACCCTAATCTACACTACCCTACCCTAACCTAAACTACTTTACCCTAACCTACACTACTCTACCCTAACCTACACTACTCTACCCTAACCTACACTACACTACTCTACCCGAAACCTACACTACTCTACCCTAATCTACACTACCCTACCCTTATCTACACTACCCTAACCTACACTACTCTACCCTAACCTATACTACTCTACCCTAATCTACACTGCACTACTCTACCCTAACCTGCACTGCTCTACCCTAACCTACACTACTCTACCCTAATCTACACTACTCTACCCTAATCTACACTACACTACACAACCCTAATCTACACTACTCTAATCTTCTCTACTCTACCCTAACCTACACTACACTACACTACTCTACCCTAACCTACACTACTCTACCCTAATCTTCACTACACTACTCTACCCTAACCTACACTACTCTACCCTAATCTACACTACCCTAAACTACACTACCCTAGCCTACACTATACTACTCTACCCTAATCTACACTACACTACTCTACCCTATTATACACTACTCTACCCTAATCTACACTACTCTACCTACCCTGCACTGCTCTACCCTAATCTACACTACCCTAACCTGCACTACTCTACCCTAATCTGCACTACACTACTCTACCCTAATCTAAACTACCCTAATCTATACTACACTACTCTACCCTAATCTACACTACCCTAACCTACACTACTCTTCCCTAACCTACACTACTCTACCCTAATCTACACTACTCAACCCTAATCTACACTACACTACTCTACACTACTCTACCCTAACCTGCACTGCTCTACCCTAACCTACACTACTCTACCCTAATCTACACTGCTCTACCCTAACCTACACTACTCTACCCTAATCTACACTACTCTACCCTAATCTACACTACACTACTCAACCCTAATCTACACTACTCTACCCTAATCTACACTACTCTACCCTATTATACACTACTCTACCCTAATCTACACTACTCTACCCTAACCTACACTACACTACTCTACCCTAATCTACACTACGCTACCCTAACCTACACTACTCTACCCTAATCTACACTACTCTACCCTAATCTTCACTACACTACTCTACCCTAACCTACACTACTCTACCCTAATCTACACTACTCTACCCTATTATACACTACTCTACCCTAATCTACACTACCCTAACCTGCACTATTCTACCCTAATCTACACTACTCTACCCTAACCTGCACTGCTCTACCCTAATCTACACTACCCTAACCTGCACTATTCTACCCTAATCTACACTACTCTACCCTAATCTAAACTAACCTAATCTATACTATACTACTCTACCCTAATCTACACTACACTACTCTACCCTAATCTACACTACTCTACCCTAACCTGCACTGCTCTACCCTAATCTACACTACCCTAACCTGCACTACTCTACCCTAACCTGCACTACTCTACCCTAATCTACACTACCCTACCCTAACCTAAACTACTGTACCCTAACCAACACTACTCTACCCTAACCTACACTACACTACTCTACCCTAACCTACACTACTCTACCATAATCTACACTACTCTACCCTAATCTACACTACCCTAACCTACACTACTCTACCCTAACCTATACTACGCTACCCTAATCTACACTGCACTACTCTACCCTAACCTACACTACTCTACCCTAATCTACACTACATTACCCTAATCTACACTACACTACTCTACCCTAATCTACACTACTCTACCCAAATCTACACTACACTACTCTACCCTAATCTACACTACACTACTCTACCCTATTCTACACTACACTACTCTACCCTATTCTACACTACACTACTCTACCCTAATCGACATTACCCTAATCTATACAAAACTACTCTACCCTAGTCTACACTACACTACTCTACCCTAATCTACACTACTGTACCCTAACCTACACTACTCTACCCTATTCTACACTACTCTACCCTAATCTTCACTAAACTACTCTACCCTAATCTACACTACCCTAATCTACACTACCCTAGCCTACACTATACTACTCTACCCTAATCTACACTACACTACTCTACCCTATTATACACTACTCTACCCTAATCTACACTACTCTACCCTAACCTGCACTGCTCTACCCTAATCTACACTACCCTAACCTGCACTTCTCTACCCTAATCTACACTACTCTACCCTAATCTAAGGTAACCTAATCTAGACTACCCTATTTTATACTACACTACTCTACCCTAATCTACACTACCCTACCCTAACCTAAACTACTTTACCCTAACCTACACTACTCTACCCTAACCTACACTACTCTACCCTAACCTACACTACACTACTCTACCCTAACCTACACTACTCTACCCTAACCTACACTACTCTACCCTAATCTACACTACCCTAACCTACACTACCCTACCCTAACCTATACTACTCTACCCTAATCTACACTACACTACTCTACCCTAATCTACATTACCCTAATCTATACAAAACTACTCTACCCTAGTCTACACTACACTACTCTACCCTAACCTGCACTGCTCTACCCTAACCTACACTACTCTACTCTACCCTAATCTACACTACTCTACCCTAATCTACACTACACTACACAACCCTAATCTACACTACTCTAATCTTCTCTACTCTACCCTAACCTACACTACACTACTCTACCCTAACCTACACTACTCTACCCTAATCTACACTACTCTTCCCTAATCTTCACTACACTACTCTACCCTAACCTACACTACTCTACCCTAATCTACACTACCCTAAACTACACTACCCTAGTCTACACTATACTACTCTACCCTAATCTACACTACTCTACCCTACCCTGCACTACTCTACCCTAATCTACACTACCCTAACCTGCACTACTCTACCCTAATCTACACTACTCTACCCTAATCTACACTACACTACTCTACCCTAATCTAAACTACCCTAATCTATACTACACTACTCTACCCTAATCTACACTACACTACCCTACCCTAACCTAAACTACTCTTCTCTAACCTACACTACTCTACCCTAATCTACACTACTCTACCCTAATCTACACTACTCTAGCCTACACTACTCTACCCTAACCTATACTACGCTACCCTAATCTACACTATACTACTCTACCCTAATCTACACTGCTCTACCCTAACCTACACTACTCTACCCTAATCTACACTACACTACTCAACCCTAATCTACACTACTCTAATCTACACTACTCTACCCTAATCTACACTACACTACTCTACCCTAATCTAGACTACCCTAATCTATACTACACTACTCTACCCTAATCTACACTACTCTACCCTAATCTACACTACCCTAACCTACACTACTCTACCCTAACCTATACGACTCTACCCTAATCTACAATACACTACTCTTCCCTAACCTACACTACTCTACCCTAATCTACACTACTCTACCCTAATCTACACTACACAACCCTAATCTACACTACTCTAATCTACTCTACTCTACCCTAAACTACACTACACTACTCTACCCTAATCTACAGTACTCTACCCTAACCTACACTACTCTACCCTAATCTACACTACTCTACCCTAATCTTCACTACACTACTCTACCCTAACCTATACTACTCTACCCTAATCTACACTACCCTAGCCTACACTATACTACTCTACCCTAATCTACACTACACTACTCTACCCTAATCTACACTACTCTACCCTAACCTGCACTGCTCTACCCTAATCTACACTACCCTAACCTGCACTACTCTACCCTAACCTGCACTACTCTACCCTAATCTACACTACTCTACCCTAATCTAAACTACCCTACTCTGCCTTAATCTACACTACCCTAGCCTAACCTAAACTACTGTACCCTAACCTACACTACTCTACCCTAACCTTCACTACACTACTCTACCCTAACCTACACTACTCTACCCTAATCTACCCTAATCTACACTGCCCTAAACTACACTACTCTACCCTAACCTATACTACGCTACCCTAATCTACACTGCACTACTCTACCCTAACCTACACTACTCTACCCTAATCTACACTACTCTACCCTAATCTACACTACACTACTCTACCCTAATCTACACTACTCTACCCAAATCTACACTACACTACTCTACCCTAATCTACACTACCCTACTCGACCCTAATCTAAACTAAACTACTCTACCCTAATCTACACTACTCTACGCTAATCTACACTACTCTACCCTAGTCTACACTACACTACTCTACCCTAATCTACACTACACTACTCTACCCTAATCTACATTACCCTAATCTATACAAAACTACTGTACCCTAACCTACATTACACTTCTCTACCCTAGTCTACACTACACTACTCTACCCTAACCTACACTACTCTACCCTAACCTACACTACTCTACCCTAATCTACACTACCCTAATCTACACTACCCTAGCCTACACTATACTACTCTACCCTAATCTACACTACACTACTCTACCCTATTATACACTACTCTACCCTAATCTAAACTACTCTACCCTAACCTGCACTGCTCTACCCTAATCTACACTACCCTAACCTGCACTACTCTACCATAATCTACACTACTCTACCCTAATCTAGACTACCCTATTCTATACTACACTACTCTACCCTAATCTACACTACCCTACCCTAACCTAAACTACTTTACCCTAACCTACACTACTCTACCCTAACCTACACTACTCTACCCTAACCTACACTACACTACTCTACCCGAAACCTACACTACTCTACCCTAATCTACACTACCCTACCCTAATCTACACTACCCTAACCTACACTACTCTACCCTAACCTATACTACTCTACCCTAATCTACACTGCACTACTCTACCCTAACCTACACTACACTACCCTAACCTACACTACTCTACCCTAATCTACACTACTCTACCCTAATCTACACTACCCTAACCTACACTACTCTACCCTAACCTATACGACTCTACCCTAATCTACAATACACTACTCTTCCCTAACCTACACTACTCTACCCTAATCTACACTACTCTACCCTAATCTACACTACACAACCCTAATCTACACTACTCTAATCTACTCTACTCTACCCTAACCTACACTACACTACTCTACCCTAATCTACAGTACTCTACCCTAACCTACACTACTCTACCCTAATCTACACTACTCTACCCTAATCTTCACTACACTACTCTACCCTAACCTATACTACTCTACCCTAATCTACACTACCCTAGCCTACACTATACTACTCTACCCTAATCTACACTACACTACTCTACCCTAATCTACACTACTCTACCCTAACCTGCACTGCTCTACCCTAATCTACAATACCCTAACCTGCACTACTCTACCCTAACCTGCACTACTCTACCCTAATCTACACTACTCTACTCTGCCTTAATCTACACTACCCTAGCCTAACCTAAACTACTGTACCCTAACCTACACTACTCTACCCTAACCTACACTACACTACTCTACCCTAACCTACACTACTCTACCCTAATCTACCCTAATCTACACTGCCCTAACCTACACTACTCTACCCTAACCTATACTACGCTACCCTAATCTACACTGCACTACTCTACCCTAACCTACACTACTCTACCCTAATCTACACTACTCTACCCTAATCTACACTACACTACTCTACCCTAATCTACACTACTCTACCCAAATCTACACTACACTACTCTACCCTAATCTACACTACCCTACTCGACCCTAATCTAAACTAAACTACTCTACCCTAATCTACACTACTCTACGCTAATCTACACTACTCTACCCTAGTCTACACTACACTACTCTACCCTAATCTACACTACACTACTCTACCCTAATCTACATTACCCTAATCTATACAAAACTACTGTACCCTAACCTACATTACACTTCTCTACCCTAGTCTACACTACACTACTCTACCCTAACCTACACTACTCTACCCTAACCTACACTACTCTACCCTAACCTACACTACTCTACCCTAATCTACACTACCCTAATCTACACTACCCTAGCCTACACTATACTACTCTACCCTAATCTACACTACACTACTCTACCCTATTATACACTACTCTACCCTAATCTAAACTACTCTACCCTAACCTGCACTGCTCTACCCTAACCTGCACTGCTCTACCCTAATCTACACTACCCTAACCTGCACTACTCTACCATAATCTACACTACTCTACCCTAATCTAGACTACCCTATTCTATACTACACTACTCTACCCTAATCTACACTACCCTACCCTAACCTAAACTACTTTACCCTAACCTACACTACTCTACCCTAACCTACACTACTCTACCCTAACCTACACTACACTACTCTACCCGAAACCTACACTACTCTACCCTAATCTACACTACCCTACCCTTATCTACACTACCCTAACCTACACTACTCTACCCTAACCTATACTACTCTACCCTAATCTACACTGCACTACTCTACCCTAACCTGCACTGCTCTACCCTAACCTACACTACTCTACCCTAATCTACACTACTCTACCCTAATCTACACTACACTACACAACCCTAATCTACACTACTCTAATCTTCTCTACTCTACCCTAACCTACACTACACTACACTACTCTACCCTAACCTACACTACTCTACCCTAATCTTCACTACACTACTCTACCCTAACCTACACTACTCTACCCTAATCTACACTACCCTAAACTACACTACCCTAGCCTACACTATACTACTCTACCCTAATCTACACTACACTACTCTACCCTATTATACACTACTCTACCCTAATCTACACTACTCTACCCTACCCTGCACTGCTCTACCCTAATCTACACTACCCTAACCTGCACTACTCTACCCTAATCTGCACTACACTACTCTACCCTAATCTAAACTACCCTAATCTATACTACACTACTCTACCCTAATCTACACTACCCTAACCTACACTACTCTTCCCTAACCTACACTACTCTACCCTAATCTACACTACTCTACCCTAATCTACACTACTCTAACCTACACTACTCTACCCTAACCTACACTACTCTACCCTAACCTATACTACGCTACCCTAATCTACACTATACTACTCTACCCTAATCTACACTACTCTACCCTAACCTACACTACTCTACCCTAATCTACACTACTCTACCCTAATCTAACACTACACTACTCAACCCTAATCTACACTACTTTAATCTACTCTACTCTACCCTAACCTACACTACACTACTCTACCCTAATCTACACTACGCTACCCTAGCCTACACTACTCTACCCTAATCTACACTACTCTACCCTAATCTTCACTACACTACTCTGCCCTAACCTACACTACTCTACCCTAATCTACACTACTCTACCCTATTATACACTACTCTACCCTAATCTACACTACTCTACCCTAACCTGCACTGCTCTACCCTAATCTACACTACCCTAACCTGCACTACTCTACCCTAATCTACACTACTCTACCCTAATCTACACTACACTACTCTACCCTAATCTAGACTACCCTATTTTATACTACACTACTCTACCCTAATCTACACTACCCTACCCTAACCTAAACTACTTTACCCTAACCTACACTACTTTACCCTAACCTACA
>NW_028320159.1:0-145143 GCF_062004578.1 Staurois parvus
CTCTCTCACATTCTCTCTCTCCCCCCCCCCCCTCTCTCTCACGTTCTCTCTTTCCCTCTCTGCCTCATTCTCTCTCTCTCTCCCCCCTCTCTCTCTCTCTCTCTCACATTCTCTCTTTCCCTCTCTCCCTCATTCTCTCTCTCTCTCCCCCCTCTCTCTCTCTCTCACATTCTCTCTTTCCCTCTCTCCCTCATTCTCTCTCTCTCTCCCCCCTCTCTCTCTCTCTCACATTCTCTCTTTCCCTCTCTCTCACATTCTCTCTCTCCCTCTCTCCCTCATTCTCTCTCTCTCCCCCCCCCCTCTCTCTCACATTCTCTCTTTCCCTCTCTCCCTCATTCTCTCTCTCTCTCTCCCCCCTCTCTCTCTCTCACATTCTCTCTTTCCCTCTCTCTCACATTCTCTCTTTCCCCCCCTCTCACATTCTCTCTTTCCCTCTCTCCCTCATTCTCTCTCTCCTCCCCCCCCCCTCTCTCTCACATTCTCACTTTCCCTCTCTCTCACATTCTCTCTTTCCCTCTCTCCCTCATTCTCTCTCTCTCTCTCTCTCTCTCTCTCTCTCTCTCTCTCTCTCTCTCTCTCCCTCCCCCCTCTCTCTCTCTCACATTCTCTCTTTCCCTCTCTCTCACATTCTCTCTTTCCCTCTCTCCCCCCTCTCTCTCTCTCTCCCCCCTCTCTCTCTCTCACATTCTCTCTCTCCCTCTCTCCCTCATTCTCTCTCTCATTCTCTCTCACATTCTCTCTTTCCCTCTCTGCCTCATTCTCTCTCTCTCTCCACCCCTCTCTCTCTCTCACATTCTTTCTTTCCCTCTCTCTCACATTCTCTCTCTCCCTCATTCTCTCTCTCATTCTCCCACTCTCTCCCTCTCTTTCTCTCGCTCTCTTCCCCTCTCTCCCTCTCCCTCTCCCCCTTCTCTCTCTCTTTCTCTCGCTCTCTCTCTCTCTGCTATTCTCCCTCTCTCCCTCATTCTCTCTCTCTCTCTCATTCTCGCTTTCCCTCTCTCTCCTCTCTCTCTCATTCCCCCGCGCTCTCCTCTCCCCGTTGGTTTTCGTGATGTTCTCTCTTCCAATAAAAAAACAATCCGGAGGGAGTTAGCAAAAAGGGACCTAGTGGGTCCGGTAAGATTGCAGCTTTAAAACATAAGTTTGGAAATAAATGGGATCACCTCAACTCTAAAGGTTCAGCATTCATCAGGCTAAACGCTGTACATGACTCTTTGAATATTTTCTTCATCTAGAAAGAGTTTTTTGGGTAGACGTTAACAAAGAGTTTTTTTTTCGCCAGGTCCAGGATATTTAAAAGAATCTCCTGTATCCATTAGGAACCAGTTAAAGCCCATGGCACCCTAAAACAAAAATGTTTGGTAAGGTTTAGTGTGGACCAGTGTGGTCCAAATGATTACTGATCGTTATGGAAGGCTTTGGTCGCCATGTACCCAGAGTGGCCGAGGTGAAGCTCATGACATCTTCCACCCATTTCTTTACCTCCGCCATTTTTTATTTTGGCCATCAGGACTGTGGATAAGGGGGTACCACGTGTCTTCCTATACGGGGCCTAGGCCAGCAGGGGGGCCCAGGTAGCTGGGTGAATCAAATCTGGGCAGGAAAGGTGATCGGCCCGGCAGGGAGGACAATTACTAGAACTGATCCCCTGTCTGGCTCTATCTGCAGCAGCTGAAAGCTGGCTTCTCCTCCTTTCCTTCTCACAGAAATAACCATACAGGGGATCACTTCCATTAATTTTGCACCTCCCCCCACTGCTGCACCCATCACCCTCGCTGTGCACCATACATTTCCCCCAGCTGCTTATGGCCCCCTGCATGCCCCACCCCTGCAATGCTTCCGGCTTCCCTCCTCTCCTTCCCACCGGCAGCTGCAAGCACACAATAGGATCCTTCAGGAGTGGCAGAAGGGTCAAAATGTCACATTTACCAGCCCCTTTCATTCCTGAATGAACCCAATAAGTTATAGGTACTGATCACTCGCCATGTTCATTCATAACTAAAGCATAGTAAACTTTTTTTTGTTGGGGGTTGGCTGATAGGTTGGCTGCATGGAGCCCCGTGGTTTCTAACAGTAGCCCTGTTGGCCAGGGAAGTGAGTGGGGTTCAGCTGGAACACAGCACACATTGCCATATGCAGCAGAATGGCCAAAGCCTTCTATAACATTGAGTAATTGCTGGACCACGCTGGCCCAAACTACGCTCCATTTACTCAAGTTAAACCTGTCCAAAACCGAGCTCCTAGTTTCCCCCCCATCCTCTCCATCACGACTAGCAACGCCACCATCACTCCCACCCCACACGCCAAAGTCCTGGGTGTCACCCTGGACTCAAACCTTTCCTTCCAACCTCATGTCCAATGACTATCAAGGTCATGCAGGCTCCACATCCGCAACATCTCCAAGATACGTTCGTTCCTAACCCCAGAGCGCTACTAAACAACTCGTACACTCCCTCATCATCTCACGCCTGGACTACTAAAACTCCCTCCTCACCGGCCTACCCAAACGAACGCTATCCCCACTCCAGTCTATCCTGAACTCAGCAGCCACATCCACCACCCCCCTCTGCCAATCCCTTCACTGGCTCCCGATTGCCCAACGCATTGAATTCAAATTACTAACCCTGACATACAAAGCCATTCACAACGCTGCCCCAAACTACCTCACTGACCTGATACCCAAATACCACCCTACCCATGCCCTTCGCTACTCACAGGACCTCCTACTCTCCAGCTCCCTGGTCTCCTCCTCCCACGCCCGACTGCAGGACTTCTCCAGGACTTCCCCCATCCTCTGGAACTCCCTACCCCAATCCATCAGACTGTCACCTACCCTCCTCACCTTCAGGCGCACCCTGAAAACCCATCTCTTCAGGGAAGCCTACCCCACCCTCACCTAACAACCGATCTCCTCCACTCCTCCTACCACTCCATTCCCCACAGCCACTTCCTCCTGTACCACTATCCCCTCCCTCCTAGATTGTAAGCTCCAAAGAGCAGGGCCCTCGAACCCCTCGTGTATTGTATTGTACTGTATTGTCTCATCTTCTGTCCCCTTCGCTAATGTACAGCGCTGAGCATACCCTTTGGCTATATAAATACTGTATAATAATAATAATATAGGAAAACCAACATGGAATTCCAGTTTAAAAACCACCAAAAAAACAGGACCTGTGTGACCACCTCTTTTTCTCGTCAACTGCAGGTGAAGTATGCATGTCAATGTCAATGAAACCTGAAGTGTCTCTGACTGATGTCATTGACGGAAGCCCAAAGTCCATCAACACAGCCCCTGATTTAGCTAGCAAACCCTTGTGGCATTATTGGGTAACAGGGTATAGCTAATGAGGCAGTCAAGGCTAGACTAAGAGAGGGCCAAAAGAATGCTGGCATGTTTCAATCCCGGGTACCACCAACAGGCCTCTTGCCTTAATTTCTGTTTTAGTATGAGTCCCCACTCCTAGAGGCAGGGGTGTATTTACCACAAGGCAAACAAGGCATTTGCCTAGGGCGGCATTTTTTTAGGGGGGGCAGCACTTCCCCTTGAAAGAAGGGACGGAAGAAGGGACACAACCGGCATGGGTACCTGGTGGGTACCAAGAGAGGCTGTGGGTTTCATGACAGTGTATGCACTACCCCATTCTTGTTCCCAGGAATATCCGGAGCTGTGAAGGCGAGTGTCTTTCTCTGTCTCACCATGGTGGCTGGTGTATGGGGGGCAGTGGTAGTGGAAGGCTCTCTCGGGGGAAAGGGGGCAGGGGTGTTGTTGGTCAATGTCAGGCTATCTCTGCAGGGGGGGGGGGGGCAATGTTTGTGTTGCCTAGGGCAGCACAAAACCTAAATACACCACTGCCTAGAGGGAGCATATAGAATGTACAGTTCAGGTCCTAGGTCCCAGATCACAATAGGCCAAGAGTAACGAAGAGAAGAGTCCAGTAGATTTTTAGTGCCTTACTTGAGAAGTGATAAGCAGCAGTTGGGAGCCCCTTCCCCAGGGCGGGCATGCTCCGTACTGTCCCTACAACTACTCCCAACTAGGATTTCAGGACCTCTTCTGGCATTCCCCAATTGAGGAATACTTCACACTTCTAGGGTTGCAAGGCTGCAAATAGGGTCCCAACTAGTCCTACGGGGGTCAACTCTAGCAACTACCTCTTTCTTGGTCTACGTCTCTGCCCAAACTGACTCTCTCACACTCCAACCACAAGTTTTAACCTATAAGAGGGTGCCAAACTGAGAACTGTGCTAACACCTCCTTGCACCCATATTTGAAAGTGACTTCTCCACAACTCTGGAGAATGGAAACCCACAATTTTGCTCATCTCTTACTGCCACAGTAGCATACCCATTTGCCCATTAATGCCACTTGGGCTATTATCCTTTTAATTATTGACATATCTATGGTATCCACCACCTGAATTTTATTTGAGTTAATAATACCTTTTTCTGCAGTTAATAAGCCTCAAAATCCAGTCAGTACTTTTAGGGGTGACTTGGTAACCCCAATGCCCCAACAGAGATGACCACAAGCCTGGCAATTTCTTCTTGTCCGTAAGAGGAGCACTTGGAGAGAATTCAGCGCCCAGTCTGATATGTTGAGGACCACATTGCTCAGTTCTCCTACATAAATGTAATTAAATTAGCTCAAACTATAGAACTCCACTTTCAATAATATAAAAGCGGTTTCATCCAGCAAAGGATTTAATTGATGTTGCTTTAATGACCTCATTTTGAAGTAATCTCTTTATTCGACGGACGGACCCGGGTTGTATTTTTTTTTACATCCTCCATCTTTTGGTTTATGGAAAGTCGATGGCAGGGTAAATACCTCTACAGGTGATACACGACGACGGTGTGACAAATTCGCTTTTCCCCTTTTTATGTTTAATTTGTCTCATTTGAGACCAGTATAATTTTTGTTGCAATTTTATGTCCACTGCTGATTTTACTTTCTGTAAATCCCTCGTCCCTTACAACTGTTTCTGGGAAGCGATATATCTCCATCCTTATCTGGTGTGCACAGTTTACGTCCTTTTTACAGTACTGCTAATACGCTCCCTCGATGAGAAGCGACTGACCTAATCATAACCTATTAATTACCACCATAAATTCTGTGACGTCCCACGTAGGCATCTGCAGGTTCAACTGGGAATCCAAGACTTTTAAATCTTGCTCCTTGGGTGGGGAGAATGGTGCAGCGTCACCTCCTGGTCCCTGGGCGAATGACCTCCCAGGCCGTGTTCTTTCTGCTTTATGGTCATTAAAATTTAAAGGACCAACTCATCCAGAAAAATTGATATTTCGATTGTTGATATTTATGGGGTGGTGGTCTGCAGTTGGAGCTGTGGCGGGGAAGAACTCCAAAATGGCCACTGAAAAAAAAGAATAGAAGAGTAAAGATAGGAGATCCCTTATGGTGTAGTAATTATTGATATTTATGGGGTTGTGGTCTTCAGCAGGAGCTGTGGTGGGGAAGAACTTTGTGATGTCCACCGAATTATGGGGTTGTGGTCCTCAGCAAGAGCTGTGGTGGGGAAGAACTTTGTGATGTCCACCGAATTATGGGGTTGTGGTCCTCAGCAGAAGCTGTGGTGGGGAAGAACTTTGTGATGTCCACCGAATTATGGGGTTGTGGTCCTCAGCAGAAGCTGTGGTGGGGAAGAACTTTGTGATGTCCACCGAATTATGGGGTTGTGGTCCTCAGCAGAAGCTGTGGTGGGGAAGAACTTTGTGATGTCCACTCAATTATGGGGTTGTGGTCCTCAGCAGGAGCTGTGGTGGGGAAGAACTTTGTGATGTCCACCGAATTATGGGGTTGTGGTCCTCAGCAGGAGCTGTGGTGGGGAAGAACTTTGTGATGTCCACAGAATTATGGGGTTGTGGTCCTCAGCAGGAGCTGTGGTGGGGAAATACTTTGTGATGTCCACCGAATTATGGGGTTGTGGGCCTCAGCAGAAGCTGTGGTGGGGAAGAACTTTGTGATGTCCACAGAATTATGGGGTTGTGGTCCTCAGCAGGAGTTGTGGTGGGGAAATACTTTGTGATGTCCACCGAATTATGGGGTTGTGGGCCTCAGCAGAAGCTGTGGTAGGGAAGAACTTTGTGATGTCCACTGAAAAAAAGAATATAAGAGTATAGATAGGAGATCCCTTATGGTGTACTAATTATTGATATTTATGGGGTTGTGGTCCTCAGAAGGTGCCGTGGTGGGGAAGAACTTTGTGATGTCCACAGAATTATGGGTTGTGGTCCTCAGCAGGAGCTGTGGTGGGGAAATACTTTGTGATGTCCACCGAACTATGGAGGTGCGGTCCTCAGCAGGAGGTGTGGTGGAGAAGAACTTTGTGATGTCCACCGATTTATGGGGTTGTGGTCCTCAACAGGAGCTGTGGTGGGGAAGAACTTTGTGATGTCCACCGAATTATGGGGTTGTGGTCCTCAGCAGGTGCTGTGGTGGGGAAGAACTTTGTGATGTCCACTGAAAAAAAGAATATAAGAGTATAGATAGGAGATCCCTTATGGTGTACTATTTATTGATATTTATGGGGTTGTGGTCCTCAGAAGGAGCTGTGGTGGGGAAGAACTTTGTGATGTCCACCGAATTTTTGGGGTTGTGGTCCTCAACAGGAGCTTTGGTGGGGAAGAACTTTGTGATGTCCACCGAATTATGGGGTTGTGGTCCTCAACAGGAGCTGTGGTGGGGAAGAACTTTGTGATGTCCACCGAATTATGGGGTTGTGGTCCTCAGCAGGAGCTGTGGTGGGAAGAACTTTGTGATGTCCACTGAAAAAAAGAATATAAGAGTATAGATAGGAGATCCCTTATGGTGTACTATTTATTGATATTTATGGGGTTGTGGTCCTCAGCAGGAGCTGTGGTGGGGAAGAACTTTGTGATGTCCACCGAATTTGGGGTTGTGGTCCTCAACAGGAGCTTTGGTGGGGAAGAACTTTGTGATGTCCACCGAATTATGGGGTTGTGGTCCTCAGCAGGAGCTGTGGTGGGGAAGAACTTTGTGATGTCCACCGAATTATGGGGTTGTGGTCCTCAGCAGGTGCCGTGGTGGGGAAGAACTTTGTGATGTCCACCGAATTTTGGGGATGTGGTCCTCAGCAGGAGCTGTGGTGGGGAAGAACTTTGTGATGTCCACAGAATTATGGGGTTGTGGTCCTCAGCAGAAGCTGTGGTGGGGAAGAAATTTGTGATGTCCACTCAATTATGGGGTTGTGGTCCTCAGCAGGAGCTGTGGTGGGGAAGAACTTTGTGATGTCCACCGAATTATGGGGTTGTGGTCCTCAGCAGGAGCTGTGGTGGGGAAGAACTTTGTAATGTCCACAGAATTATGGGGTTGTGGTCCTCAGCAGAAGCTGTGGTGGGGAAGAACTTTGTGATGTCCACCGAATTATGGGGTTGTGGTCCTCAGCAGGAGCTGTGGTGGGGAATACTTTGTGATGTCCACAGAATTATGGGGTTGTGGTCCTCAGCAGGAGCTGTGGTGGGGAAATACTTTGTTATGTCCACCGAACTATGGGGGTGTGGTCCTCAGCAGGAGGTGTGCTGGAGAAGAACTTTGTGATGTCCACCGAATTATGGGGTTGTGGTCCTCAGCAGGTGCCGTGGTGGGGAAGAACTTTGTGATGTCCACCGAATTTTGGGGTTGTGGTCCTCAACAGGAGCTGTGGTGGGGAAGAACTTTGTGATGTCCACCGAATTATGGGGTTGTGGTCCTCAGCAGGAGGTGTGGTGGGGAAGAACTTTGTGATGTCCACTGAAAAAGAATATAAGAGTATAGATAGGAGATCCCTTATGGTGTACTAATTATTGATATTTATGGGGTTGTGGTCCTCAGCAGGTGCCGTGGTGGGGAAGAACTTTGTGATGTCCACAGAATTATGGGGTTGTGGTCCTCAGCAGAAGCTGTGGTGGGGAAGAACTTTGTGATGTCCACTCAATTATGGGGTTGTGGTCCTCAGCAGGAGCTGTGGTGGGGAAGAACTTTGTGATGTCCACCGAATTATGGGGTTGTGGTCCTCAGCAGGAGCTGTGGTGGGAAGAACTTTGTAATGTCCACAGAATTATGGGGTTGTGGTCCTCAGCAGGAGCTGTGGTGGGGAAATACTTTGTGATGTCCACCGAATTATGGGGTTGTGGGCCTCAGCAGAAGCTGTGGTGGGGAAGAACTTTGTGATGTCCACAGAATTATGGGGTTGTGGTCCTCAGCAGGAGCTGTGGTGGGGAAATACTTTGTGATGTCCACCGAACTATGGGGTTGTGGTCCTCAGCAGGTGCTGTGGTGGGGAAGAACTTTGTGATGTCCACCGAATTATGGGGTTGTGGTCCTCAGCAGGAGCTGTGGTGGGGAAATACTTTGTGATGTCCACCGAACTATGGGGTTGTGGTCCTCAGCAGGTGCTGTGGTGGGGAAGAACTTTGTGATGTCCACTGAAAAAAAGAATATAAGAGTATAGATAGGAGATCCCTTATGGTGTACTAATTATTGATATTTATGGGGTTGTGGTCCTCAGCAGGTGCCGTGGTGGGGAAGAACTTTGTGATGTCCACTGAAAAAAAGAATATAAGAGTATAGATAGGAGATCCCTTATGGTGTACTAATTATTGATATTTATGGGGTTGTGGTCCTCAGCAGGTGCCGTGGTGGGGAAGAACTTTGTGATGTCCACAGAATTATGGGGTTGTGGTCCTCAGCAGGAGCTGTGGTGGGGAAATACTTTGTTATGTCCACCGAACTATGGGGGTGTGGTCCTCAGCAGGAGGTGTGGTGGAGAAGAACTTTGTGATGTCCACCGAATTATGGGGTTGTGGGCCTCAGCAGAAGCTGTGGTGGGGAAGAACTTTGTGATGTCCACAGAATTATGGGGTTGTGGTCCTCAGCAGGAGCTGTGGTGGGGAAATACTTTGTGATGTCCACCGAACTATGGGGTTGTGGTCCTCAGCAGGTGCTGTGGTGGGGAAGAACTTTGTGATGTCCACCGAATTATGGGGTTGTGGTCCTCAGCAGGAGCTGTGGTGGGGAAATACTTTGTGATGTCCACCGAACTATGGGGTTGTGGTCCTCAGCAGGTGCTGTGGTGGGGAAGAACTTTGTGATGTCCACTGAAAAAAAGAATATAAGAGTATAGATAGGAGATCCCTTATGGTGTACTAATTATTGATATTTATGGGGTTGTGGTCCTCAGCAGGTGCCGTGGTGGGGAAGAACTTTGTGATGTCCACAGAATTATGGGGTTGTGGTCCTCAGCAGGAGCTGTGGTGGGGAAATACTTTGTTATGTCCACCGAACTATGGGGGTGTGGTCCTCAGCAGGAGGTGTGGTGGAGAAGAACTTTGTGATGTCCACCGAATTATGGGGTTGTGGTCCTCAGCAGGTGCCGTGGTGGGGAAGAACTTTGTGATGTCTACCGAATTTTGGGGTTGTGGTCCTCAACAGGAGCTGTGGTGGGGAAGAACTTTGTGATGTCCACCGAATTATGGGGTTGTGGTCCTCAGCAGGAGCTGTGGTGGGGAAGAACTTTGTGATGTCCACTGAAAAAAGAATATAAGAGTATAGATAGGAGATCCCTTATGGTGTACTAATTATTGATATTTATGGGGTTGTGGTCCTCAGCAGGTGCCGTGGTGGGGAAGAACTTTGTGATGTCCACTGAATTATGGGGTTGTGGTCCTCAGCAGGAGCTGTGGTGGGGAAGAACTTTGTGATGTCCACAGAATTATGGGGTTGTGGTCCTCAGCAGGAGCTGTGGTGGGGAAGAACTTTGTGATGTCCACCGAAAAAAAGAATATAATAGTATAGATAGGAGATCCCTTATGGTGTAGTAATTATTGATATTTATGGGGTTGTGGTCCTCAACAGGAGCTGTGGTGGGGAAGAACTTTGTGATGTCCACCGAATTATGGGGATGTGGTCCTCAGCAGGAGCTGTGGTGGGGAAGAACTTTGTGATGTCCACCAAATTATGGGGATGTGGTCCTCAGCAGGAGCTGTGGTGGGGAAGAACTTTGTGATGTCGAGCAAATTATGGGGATGTGGTCCTCAGCAGGAGCTGTGGTGGGGAAGAACTGTGTGATGTCCACAGAATTATGGGGATGTGGTCCTCAGCAGGAGCTGTGATGGGGAAGAACTTTGTGGTGTCCACCGAAAAAAAGAATATAAGAGTATAGATAGGAGATCCCATATGGTGTAGTAATTATTGATATTTATGGGGTTGTGGTCCTCAGCAGGAGCTGTGGTGGTGAAGAACTTTGTGATGTCCACCGAATTATGGGGATGTGGTCCTCAGCAGGAGCTGTGGTGGGGAAGAACTTTGTGATGTCCACCAAATTATGGGGATGTGGTCCTCAGCAGGAGCTGTGGTGGGGAAGAACTTTGTGATGTCGAGCGAATTATGGGGATGTGGTCCTCAGCAGGAGCTGTGGTGGGGAAGAACTGTGTGATGTCCACAGAATTATGGGGATGTGGTCCTCAGCAGGAGCTGTGATGGGGAAGAACTTTGTGGTGTCCACCGAAAAAAAGAATATAAGAGTATAGATAGGAGATCCCATATGGTGTAGTAATTATTGATATGTATGGGGTTGTGGTCCTCAGCAGGAGCTGTGGTGGGGGAGAACTTTGTGATGTCCACCGAAAAAAAAAGAATATAAGAGTATAGATAGGAGTTCCCTTATGGTGTAGTAATTATTGATATGTATGGGGTTGTGGTCCTCAGCAGGAGCTGTGGTGGGGATGAACTTTGTGATGTCCTCCGAATTATGGGGTTGTGGTCCCAACAGGAGCTGTGGTGGGGAAGAACTTTGTGATGTCCACAGAATTATGGGGTTGCGGTCCTCAGCAGAAGCTGTGGTGGGGAAGAACTTTGTGAAGTCCACAGAATTATGGGGTTGTGGTCCTCAGCAGGAGTGGTGGTGGGGAAGAACTTTGTGAAGTCCACAGAATTATTAGTAATTGTTAGATGAACGATGGTTTGTGAAAGATTTAAAAAAACACAACTCATATTTGGTAAGGTTGGAAGTAGCCATGGTCAATGCGACCTTCCAGTTAGGCATGTGTAGAATTCCCCTGTCTCCATGCAGGAAATGAGGGGTCGCACATGATGCCTTGGGGAAACCCAGCCCTAGGTCTTCAGGAGGGATATTATGATGGTAAGGGAACTTGTTAATGGGAACTTAATGGAAAAAAGCCATCAACAGCTTGTATAGCAGTGTGAAATGATGATGATGATGATGGAAGGGTCGAAGTGATCGGCTACACCACATTCATTGGCTACACCAAAAGACACGTTTCGCTGTTGTTGCACAACGTCAACAATTTTTACTGTGTTACACAGCGGTGTAGTGCATGCTGGTTGCTGGGAAATCCCCGGTGCTTGTCTGTATGTGTCAAATGTTTGCTTATTACTTATGTTGAAGTTGACCCTTCCATGATCATCACTACCTCTGCCACACAAGCCGTTGTCTGTTTGTTTTTTCATTAAAGATTCCCCTTGTTGAGCTCTATTGGGCTCAGGTTCCTGCAGCTGCAGTGCCAGAATTCTTTCAGATCCTTTGAAAAAGTTGCGATGACGAACCGCGTCAGTTGTGACGTCGGACATTACCGGAAGTGTCGCGGTGCCCATTTTGGATGAGGTCCGGATAGGAATTAGCAGGTCTATAGGAGATGCCTCACTGCAGCAATTACTCTGCATATATGTACTAAGAGTGGAAGAGGAGGAATCGCTTTGAGGAATCGAGGAAATTGAGAATTGGTGGACAAAAAGAAGATATCATCAGTATATGGACAATTATTAAGAATTTTTGGGACTTATGTGTTGGACATTTTGTGTGTCTGGGATTTATATTTATGTTTGCCGCTATTCACATACATAATTAAGTGCCAGAATTGTAACAGACCTGGGGCACCCATGTACCCTCAAAGGGAAATAATGACAGAGCAGGAGCTGCGGCGGGGAAGAACTCCATCATGTCCACCGGAAAAAAAGAATATAAAAGCAGAGATTGAAGAATTTGTTTTAGTAATTGTTGGATGCGTGACGGTTTGACAAAAAAAACCTCACATTTGGTGGGGATGCGAGAAGCCAGTGGCGTCCCGAGGCAGGTGCGGCCCGCACCAGGTGACACCGACTGCATGGGGTGACACCGGACCGGTTCCACGAAAAGGTAAGTTGTAAAGAAAGCCGACAATCCCCGTAGAATGGATCGGATCTGCGGATTGGGGAGCATAATGGATCAGAGTCTGATCCATTATGCTCAGTCCGTAGATCTGATCCATTCTACGGGGATGGTCGGAGGGGGTGTCACCAAGTGTTACCGCAGCGGGTGACACCAACCCTAGGGACGCTCCTGCGAGTAGCCATGGTAAATGCAACCTTTTAATTAAGCATGTGTAGAATACCCCTGTACCCATGCAGGATACGAGGGGCCACACTTAATGCCTCGGGGGAACCCAGCCCCAGGTCCTCAGGAGGGATGTTAGGATGGTGAGGGAACACGTTAATGAAAAAAAAAAACATCAACAGCTTGTATCCCACATGGAAGAAAAATATATTTGAAATATAATTTAAAAATATTCTTCCCATATATATTGACATATATTTGAAATGCTACAATGTTGACCATATTCAATACAGTATATTTCAATAAATGTATATACACACACACACACTGTATGTTGAAATGCGTTTTTATTACAAAATATATGAAAAATATATATTTTTTTAAATATATTCTTCAGATTATTTTTAACATGTAAAAAAGTCATTTTAACATATATTTGTAAATGCATTCCAAAAATGTAGATTTGTGTTTTTAAAGACATACAGTATATTTGAAATGTAATATATATATATATATATATGTTGTAATAAAAACGCATTTCAACATACAGTATATATATATTGAAATGCGTTTTTATTACAAAATGTATGAAAAATATTTTTAAAAATATATATTTTTTAACTATATTCTTCAGATTTTTTTAAACATGTACAAAAGTCATTTTAACATATATTTGCAAATGCATTCCAAAAATGTAGATTTTTGTTTTAAAAGACATACAATATATTTGAAATGTATTTTATATATATATATATATATATTGTAATAAAATGCAGTTCAACATACAGTATATATATATATATATACATATACACACACACATACACTGTATGTTGAAATGCGTTTTATTACAAAATATATGAAAAATATTTTTAAAAATATGTATTTTTAAAATATATTCTTCAGATTTTGTTAACATGTAAAAAAGTAATTGCAACGTATATTTTTACATATATTTGTAAATTCATTCTAAAAATGTAGATTTTTATTTTTAAAGACATGCAGCATATTTGAAATGTAATATATATATATATATATGTTGTAATAAAAACGCATTTCAACATACAGTATATATATATTGAAATGCGTTTTTATTACAAAATGTATGAAAAATATTTAAAAAAAAAAATATTTTTTAACTATATTCAGATTTTTTTTAACACGTACAAAAGTCATTTTAACATATATTTTTACATATATTTGCAAATGCAATTCAAAAATGTATATTTTTGTTTTAAAAGACATACAGTATATTTGAAATGTATTTTATATATATATATATATATATATATATTGTAATAAAATGAAGTTCAACATACAGTATATATATATATATACATATACACACACACATACACTGTATGTTGAAATGTGTTTTATTACAAAATATATGAAAAATATTTTTAAAAATATGTATTTTTAAAATATATTCTTCAGATTTTGTTAACATGTAAAAAAGTAATTGCAACGTATATTTTTACATATGTTTGTAAATTCATTCTAAAAATGTAGATTTTTATTTTTAAAGACATACAGCATATTTGAAATGTATTTTTAAAATTATTTTCATTATATTTTGTAAAAAAAGCGCATTTCAACATACAATATATATATATATATATGTATATATACACATACATAAATATACACATACGTATACACACACACACACCGGTATATATATATATATATATATATATATATATATATATTGAAATATATTTTGAAATATATTGAACACGGCCAAAATTGTAGTATTTCAAACAAATATATGTCAATATATTTGGGAAGAACATTTTTAAAATATATTTCAAATATGTTTTTCTTCCATGTGGGATGTGAAGTGATGATGATGGAAGGGTCAAAGTCATCCTAGGTAGCACAATGATTACTGGTTACACCACAAGCCGTGTTTCATAGCGGATACAACACTTCATCAATTTGCAGAATGTTACACAGCGTTCAGTGCCTCCTGGCTGCTGGGAAGTCCCCGATGCTCGTCTGTGTGCGTCAAATGTCTGCTTATTACTTATGTTGACTTCGTCCCTTCCATGATCTTCACTACAAGGGCACCTCTGCCACTCAAGCCAATGTCTGTTTCTTTTTTCCCATTAAAAATTTCCCTTGTTGAGCCCTGTTGGGCTCAAGTTCTGCAGGGGCGGTGCCAGAATTGGCAAAGACGTGCGGCACCCATGTACACCTCGTGGTGGGTGCAGTTACACTGAATTGACATTAGGAGGGTCTAGATAGTTTAACCACTTGCCCCTCCAGAGGATCCCCCCCTCCTGACCAGGCCATTTTTGCGATACGGTGCAATTTTATTATTAAAATTATTCTATTTTTATTATTGGCATTGGGACACCATCCCTATGCTGAGGGCCTGGTAAGCCATAGGGAGGGGGGGTGCTCGATCGTCCTCCCTTTACCTGCCCTGCCTGGTAGGAATTTAGGGGGAACCCCGCGCACTTTAAAAAAAATAAAAAATTACTTGGGGGTCCCTCCTAACCTTCTTACCTAAAGGGTCTGGTAAGGATTGGGGGGGGGGACCCCACGCTGTTTTTTTTTTTAATAATATATTTTTTTTTTAAATGTCAGTCCCACTGCAGCAGGTTCTGTACATTGTACAGATGTGCAACTTTGCAGGCAGTTTAAGCCCCCCCCCCCCCCCCCAGGGCATGATAGCATGATATTTAAAGGAATCTTCTTTTTTTTTTCTTTAACCCCTTCCAGTCCGGACACTTTCCCCCCTCTTCCAGTCCGGACACTTTCCCCCCCTTCCAGTCCGGACACTTTCCCCCCCTTCCAGTCCGGACACTTTCCCCTCTTCCAGTCCGGACACTTTCCCCCCCTTCCAGTCCGGGCACTTTCCCCCCTTCCAGTCCGGACACTTTCACCCCCTTCCAGTCCGGACATTTTCCCCTCTTCCAGTCCGGACACTTTCCCCCCTTCCAGTCCGGACACTTTCCCCCCCTTCCAGTCCGGACACTTTCCCCCCCTTCCAGTCCGGACACTTTCCCCTCTTCCAGTCCGGACACTTTCCCCCCCTTCCTCTCCAGGCCAATTTTCAGCTTTCAGTTCTATCACACTTTGAATGGCAATTGCGCGGTCATGCAACACTGTACCCATATGAATTTTTTAGCATTTTTTCTGAGGCAGCCATTGAGAAATACTGTGTGAGCTGTGATTGGCCACAGCTTGTCACATGGTACAAGGCTGTTGTGAATAGCCCTGTACCATGTGATCTCTGTGATCATTCACAGATTTTACACGTAGTAAGCAATGATGTCAGAAGTGACCTCTTGCGTACTACTCTTCATGTGATCACTGATTGGCCAATCAGTGATCACATGATCGGGACCCCGTACAACGATTGGTGTTCGGACACAGCGGGCACCAGATCGCGGTGCCGTGCGCTCCCAAGGGGTGCGCACAATCCAAAATGGTGGGCGCCATTTATGAATGGCAACTCGCCCCTTCACTGCCACCGGCTGGACGGGAAGTGGTTAAGGGCCCCCCGGGCATGATATTTAAAGGAATTTTTTTTTTTAACTTTAAGCAATGAAAAACGACTGCCCCTTTAAACACGTTACTTTTTGAAAAAAAAATGTTTTTTCACTGATCTCCCTCAGGGTGGTCCACGAGCCCCCCGAGTCCCCATACCCCTTTTATGGCCAATAACTTGCATATAAGCCTTGAAAATGGGCACTGTTGAATTTACAAGTTGGAGTCCCATAGACTTGCATGGAGTACAAAGTTTGCGGTTGAACGTTTATTAGGTCCGAACACGGGGGATGTCCAGCCACCGCCATTCCAACCCCAATTCTGTCATCCAATGGGGCGGCAGCGATGGGCCCCTGGACTTTTTTCTACTGATGTGACATCCCCCACCCATTGTACATCCATTGGACAGAGAGAACATTTCTTCCATATTTTATTGTATACGGGTTCAGGAAGCCATCATTGCCGCTGTGGAAAGTTTGAGTGATTTTTCTAGCTCGACACTTTGAGTTCCTCTCCCCCCCCCCCCCCCTTAGCAACCCCGGAGTTCCCCTTTACGGCAATTCAGCTCAGAAGAAAGCCGGCCTGCCGAGATCTTATTCCTTACGATAGGATTCCGGCGGCTCGCTCCTGACTCTCCACCGCCGCGCTTTGATCACGCCGAACCGCCGAACGACAGGCGCCGAAGCCTCTGCCGCTGTGAGCAACAAGCTGCAGCTACGCGGGAGGTTTAATTAGAGGCCCGAGCCTCGCAGGCCGCGGAGACCTCCGCCGCGCCTTCTTTCCAAAGTCTCGCAATAGTGCTGATCTCTTCCCTTCTTCTCCTCCAGGTGACGGCGGCTCGGGCCCCCGCTCCTCTCTTCAGTCTGGTGGCTGAAGGCTTTCGACGCAAAAGGAAAAAAATTTTGCACCGCGGGTGATATTTAACCTCCGCCGGCTGCTCTGGCCCAGCGACCGCAAACTGCTCTTCATAAATATCCTTCTGATCAATGCAGATAGAGCCCAACGCGCCTGTGGCTGCAGGGAAGAGGAACCGGCGGCATCGGGTTTCAGGCCTTCTTCTCACCATTAATAATGGATGGCGAGGTGACATCACCCGCTTCTTTCACTCTCGGCCGGGAGGATGATGGAGGCCGTTGGCAGCCTCTCCGCACAGATCCAGGTGCTTAATTGCCTGCGCAATTAATGAATTATCACAATGGGCTTTTATTGCTTTCCGGTATTCTCCACCATGAAAACCCGGAGAGAGGAGAGGAGGAAAACATTTCACACCTGGACCATAATGAGCATTTCCGTCTGCAGATGAGTCCTCACGCACACGGGACGGTTTTTATAGCCTCTGTTTTTGGCTTTTGCCAGTTTTTTTTCTACAGCCGGTAAACCCCCCCCCCCCCAAACATGTTCTCCTAGGTGCCCGTGCGCACACACTGGAATCTACGTTTTTTGGCTGGAAAAGAAACCCAGAACTAGTGGGGTTCCAGAGGAGTTTTTTAGTTGAAAAAATGATCGAACGCTGAAAAACTCAGCAAAACGCGGTAAAACACGGAAAACGTAACCCCTTGACGCCGACGTCACACAAATATGCGGCCTCACGGAACTGGGCTTTTTTCCGTGGGGCCGCATATTTGCGTACCTGTCTTTGCTCGGCGCGCTCCCAGCACAGAGACCGCGGTGTCACTGAGAGCCCTGGATCCTGTTCTAATGATCGGGACCCGTGACTCCCGATTCCGGGTCACGTGATTGCTGTGATAGCCTCTGATTGGCTATCACAGTGATCAGTCACTGTACAGCCCGGCTCCCTTGCTTTTTTCACTCTCTATTGCAGGCCATAGACGGGTCGAAAATCGGCCGATTTTTTCGGCCGAAAAAAAAATCGGCCCGATTTTTGCACCGTTAGTGGGTTAATTGGTCGGCCGTTTTTCAGGGTTTTGTCGCATTTTTTTTTTTATCGGTAAAGTTGGAAAAAAATCGTCCGATTTTACTGATCGCCCGATTTTCCCGGCATTGATGGGCAAATTGGCCAATCGTTTTACCGATGAAAAATCTGTGCATGAGCCGTGACCTGCAAGAAGAAGGAAAAGAAGAAGAAGAAGAAAAAGAAGAAGAGGAAGAAGAAAAAGAGGAAGAAGAAGAAGAAGAGGAAGAAGAAGAAAAAGAATAAGAAGAGGAAGAGGAAAAAGAAGAAGAAAAAAAAGAATTCCAGTCCACTATTATATTTTATATGAAAAGTATTGCGGTTGCAACAATGTATCCATTTGTATCCAAATAAAAACATCTGTATCTGAAATGGACACAAATGGATACATTGTTGCAACCGCAATACTTTTTCATGTAAAATACAATAGCGGAGCTCTCTGCAGGGACAGAACTAATTAAATGCCGGCCGTAGAGGGGACGAAAATCAGCTGATTTTTTTACCGTTGGTGGTAACGTTGGCCGATCGAATGACCGATATTTCATTTTTTTAATTTTCAACACGTCTATGGCCTGCATAAGAATGGAGAAGAGAGATACATTGTATCTCTCTAACTCCTGGCATAGAGAGAAAAAAAAAATTTTGTAATAAAAAAAAAAAAGATGATACATAAATATTAAAAAATAAAAGAAAAAATAAAGAAAAA
This sequence comes from Staurois parvus, assembly GCF_062004578.1. NCBI lineage: Eukaryota > Metazoa > Chordata > Amphibia > Anura > Ranidae > Staurois > Staurois parvus. Next base: position 18,467 of record NW_028320159.1, read on the forward strand.
TACCTATATCAAGGTTTAAACTAGTTCAGTGCCAGGGTTAGTGTATGGGTCAAGGTCAAAGGTCAGGATTAAAAAAAAATTGGTATCAGGGTCAGTTAGTGTCAATGTCAGTATGTTTTTGGTAAAAAAAAAAAGATAAAAACAAAATGCGTACTATTGTTTCTGGGCTGTACTCCGGGTACAAACAACAAATAACATCCACATCTATGATATCACTGCGATCGTCAAGAGCTGGAAAATTCACTTACTAGCACTAATCCTCTCTAACCCACCAGCACAAATCAAATCCCCACCCCCCAATCCACCTACTAGCACTAATCCTCTCCCACCCCCCAGTACAAATTCCCCCCAATCCACCTACTAGCACTAATCCTCTCCCACCCCCAGTACAAATTCCCCCCAATCCACCTACTAGCACTAATCCTCTCCCACCCCCCAGTACAAATTCCCCCCAATCCACCTACTAGCACTAATCCTCTCCCACCCCCAGTACAAATTCCCCCCAATCCACCTACTAGCACTAACCCTCTCTCACTCCCCAGTACAAATCCTCCCCCAATATACCTACTAGCACTAATCCTCTCACCCCCCAGCACAATTCCCACCCTATCCACCTACTAGCACTAATCCTCTCACCCCCCAGTACAAATTCCCCCCTATCCACCTACTAGCACTAATCCTCTCTCACCCCCCAGCACAAATCTTCTCTCACCCCCAGCAAACCCCCCCCCCCCAATCCAGCTACTAGCACTAATCCTCTCTAACCCCCAGCACAAATCAAACCCCCCAATCCACCTACTAGCACTAATCCTCTCTCACCCTCCCCAGCACAAATCAAACCCCCCACCACAAATCAAAAGCCAGCAGCAACACAGTATTAGATAGCAAGGCTAGGGCCTAACTTTATTAATGACAAAGAGCACCGGATGGGGCTCTACCACAAGAATTACGATACTGCAGAGGATACAGAAGTGGAAAATTGGCCAGCAGCAAGACAGTGTTAGATAGCAAGGCTAGGCCTAACTTTACTAATGACAAGAGCACAGGCTGAGGCTCTACCACTAGAATTACAATACTGCAGAGGACACAGAAGTGTAAAATTGGCCAGCAGCAAGACAGTGTTAGATAGCAAGGCTAGGCCTAACTTTATTAATGACAAAGAGCACCGGATGGGGCTCTACCACAAGAATTACGATACTGCAGAGGATACAGAAGTGGAAAATTGGCCAGCAGCAAGACAGTGTTAGATAGCAAGGCTAGGCCTAACTTTACTAATGACAAGAGCACAGGCTGAGGCTCTACCACTAGAATTACAATACTGCAGAGGACACAGAAGGTGTAAAATTGGCCAGCAGCAAGACAGTGTTAGATAGCAAGGATAGGCCTAACTTTAAAAGCAACAAAGAGCACAGGCTGAGGCTTCACCACTAGAATTACAATACTGCAGAGGATACAGGAGTGAAAAATTGGCCAGCAGCCAAGACAGTGTTAGATAGCCAGGCTAGGCCCAACTTTACTAATGACAAAGAGCCACAGGCTGAGGCTCTACCACTAGAATTACAAATACTGCAGGGGATACAGAAGTGGAAAATTGGCCAGCACCAAGACAGTGTTAGATAGCAAGGCTACGCCTAACTTTACTAGCAACAAAGAGCACAGGCTGGGGCTTCACCACTAGAATTACAATACTGCAGAGGATACAGGAGTAAAAAATTGTCCAGCAGCAAGACAGTGTTAGATAGCAAGGATAGGCCTAACTTTAATAGCAACAAAGAGCACAGGCTAGGGCTCTGCCACTAGAATTACAATACTTCAGAGGATACAGAAGTGTAAAATTGGCCAGCAGCAAGACAGTGTTAATTAGCCAGGCTAGGCCTAACTTTACTAATGACAAAGAGCACAGGCTGAGGCTCTACCACTAGAATCATAATACTGCAGAGGATACAGGAGTGAAAAATTGGCCAGCAGCAAGACAGTGTTAGATAGCAAGGATAGGCCTAACTTTACTAATGACAAGGAGCACAGGCTGGGGCTTCACCACTAGAAATACAATACTGCAGAGGATACAGAAGTGGAAAATTGGCCAGCAGCAGGACAGTTTAATCAAGGATAATGAGCCTAAACATTGTATGCCTAACTTTTATTTTACATATATGAGAAAAGGTGGGTATGTGAATGTGAGTGATATAATGTCCTCCAAGAACAGGATGGTCAAAAGCAACTAAGGCCCCATCCACCCACAGTGTTTGCTTAGCTCTCCTAAATGCCTTCCCTCCTAGCAGCTTCTGGCCAAAGAAAAGAATTAATGCTCAAACACTTGACGCACCTATCCTTTACGTGTGTTTAGATGCATTTACGCTGCTCCTGGATGCACTGGTAGTGGGGGGGGGTATGTGGGGAGGTTTTACTTTTAAATGCCCCTGCCTCTAAATGCCTCTAAACGTCTATGTGTGCATGGATACATAGGCTACCATGTAGGGGCAACAAAGGAGGCAGAAAACACAATGCAAGATGCCCCTAAAAGCAGCGTTTTTAGCGCTCAGTGCGCATGAAGCCCTTTATGTTGCCCTTTGACCCAAATATAAGAAAAGCTCCATCAACCTAAAATAAAAATGAAAGAAAAAAAAGAAATACCACCCCTGAACCAAAAGCTTCCCCCCTTTTGAAAGAGCAGCCTTGCAGCAGGAAAAAATAAATAAAATAACTGGAGGCCCTCTCAACATACAATAAACATCATCTTGCACCCAAAATACTGAACCCCCCCCAAAAAAAGTAAAAGTAACACCAACCTCAAATCAACCAAAACATAAAATTAAACTAAAAAATCCCCCCCGATAATAGGAACAAAAAAAGTCAGTTAAGGGGATGATTGTCCAAAGAGCTAGCAATCTGAAGTATAATAAAGTGGTTGTAAACCTCAGACATGAAATATGAACAAAGCATATCCCTCTGTAGTGTGTACTTGTTTCAGTCCAGAGTGCAAGTGTCATTTCTGTCTGCTGAATCCTTCCTCTGCTATCTGTATGAGTCACATCTTACACGTTTTCCTGACACCAAGAGAAAAATGGTGACAGGGGAGGGAGCTTCAGCACACAGCCTATGATTAACAGCCTCAGCTCTGTTCCTGTGAGCTGTGCGAAGGGGGATGTGTCTCTTCCCCCCAATCAGCTTTCCTCGCTGACCTCTGCAGTGTGCAATTTCAGCTCTCCACCCCGTTTTCTGAACTCTCAGACAAACTTTATAAATCCATAACTTTGAACGGATGCAGAGAAGAGAAGACTGCAGATAGAAAGGTACAACGTATGTAGGATTTGTTTCATCTCTGTGTATCATCTGAGGCCAATCACTTCACTGGGGATATGGAAGAGTTCACAACTCTAATCTCTCCCTGAGAATTTGGTCAGCTTTCCCTACGCTGCTTCCAATACAATGACACTATAGCTGCTCTGTGCCCCGCCCCTTTATAGCGAGGGCGCTGGCTTGTCCAAAATCTCCCCTCCCCCCTCCACCTTATTGGCCCCACTAAAGCTGCTCATACATGGATCGAATTTGGGTTGGTTCTTCAGGAACTGGCCAAATTTCGGTCCATGTATGGCCACTCACTGTGGTTGAACAGACGTCGGTCTACCTATTGACTTCTGTTCAAGGTCTGTTGGGGTTCAGCCTGATGGCCACACGTTCACCCTTTCATGGCCACCAATGTAGGATCACGTCCCATTAGCTCCGGTCAGGTGGGTCATCTTTGAGGTCGATATCTCAGTGTAGGAATTAGTTGCATGATGTCTGAACAAAGATGGCGCAGTTCTTCTGGAGAAAAAAAAAAGGTGTTGTTTAGGGGGGGGGGGGAGTACCGTGATATCTGTGGGAGGTAAAAACGCCTGGAAGTGTTACACAAGACATTAGTCAATTTGGCTCTCAGTGATAATATATTGTTTGCCACAAAATGTAAAAAGATTAAAAAATAAATAAATCTGAGAGATCACAGAATATATAATTGTAACAATTTACTTTGTGTCAGCTGTTCCCCGAAATACAAGTCGGTTCGCAATAGAACGATCGTGCACTCGAACCATCGCCATGCGTGGCTGTCAAATCCCTGGACTCTTCTTGCAGAACTTTTTCACAGCACTGGGGTCTTTGGTTCAGATCCCAGCGAGCGCACCATCTGCATGGAGTTTGCATGGTGCGCTCATGTGGGTTTCCTCCCACGCCCCAAAGACAAGGCGGTAGGCTACTTGGCCCTTATATATATGTGAGACGGATGTTAGATTGCAAGCTCCTGAGGGTAGAGGGCTGATGTGAATGTACAATGTGTACACCGTCAACGCCATATGAACCCCTGGAATATATCAAATCTGCATGGAGTTTGCATGCTGCGTTCGTGTGGGTTTCCTCCCATATTCCAAAGACAAGGAGGTAGGCTACTTGGCACTTATATATGTGAGACGGATGTTAGACTGCGAGCTCCTGAGGGTAGAGGGCTGATGTGAATGTACAGTATGTATACCGCCAGTGCCATATGAACCCCCAGAATCAGGGGCGGACTGACAACTCATGAGGCCCCCGGGCACTAGGGGATCATGGGGCCCATGTGTCCTCGCCCACTCCCGAAAAAGCCTATGAAAAAAACAATGAAAGGTACCAGGGGCATCTTCTGGGGCCCCCTACTGTCCCCGCGCCCTCGGGCAGTGCCCAAGTGCTCAACTGGCCAGTCCGCCCCTGCCCGGATTACATCAAATCTGCATGGAGTTTGCATGCTGCGCTCGTGTGGTCCCACACCCCAAAGACAAGGCGGTAGGCTACTTTGCCCTTATATATATGTGAGACGGATGTTAGATTGCAAGCTCCTGAGGGTAGAGGGCTGATGTGAATGTACAATGTGTACACCGTCAACGCCATATGAACCCCCGGAATATATCATATCTGCATGGAGTTTGCATGCTGCGTTCGTGTGGGTTTCCTCCCATATTCCAAAGATAAGACGGTAGGCTACTTGGCCCTCATATATGTGAGACGGATGTTAGATTGCAAGCTCCTGAGGGTAGAGGGCTGATGTGAATGTACCATCAGCACCATATGAACCCCCGGAATACATCAAATCTGCATGGAGTTTGCATGCTGCACTCATGTGGGTTTCCTGCCACACTCCAAAGACAAGGCGGTAGGCTACTTGGCCCTTATATATACAGTATGTGAGACGGACGTTAGATTGCAAGCTCCTGAGGGTAGAGGGCTGATATGAATGTGCTGTCAGCACCATATGAACCCCCGGAATACATCAAATCTGCATGGAGTTTGCATGCTACGCTTGTGTGGGTTTCCTTCCACACTCCAAAGACAAGGCGGTAGGCTACTTGACCCTTATATATATATGTAAGACGGACATCAGATTGCGAGCTCCTGAGGGTAGAGGGCTGATGTGAATGTACCGTCAGCGCCATATGAACCCCCGGAATACAAATGAGTGCCGATGTTCGGACTGCAGCAAAAGGTTAATAATCTGAAGTTGTGTTCAGCTTTTGTCTGTGTTTCTGCTTAGTGAGCCGCAGATCGCGTCGCTCGGCGGTGCGATGGCGTGCTTGTTAGAGGCGCGCTGGTGATCAAGCACCTGACCAGGTACAGATGTGCCGCTGTCAGCCCCGAGATACCAAACAAATGAGGGGACCTCCGCCTCCATATGTGGCATCTGCTCCGACTGCACAGACAGCACTTCTGCTGCTAAAGGAGGCTTCAACCTGTGCAATCTGCCTCCGGAGGGCGACGGAACGTCTGGGCCGCGCCGCATCATGCGTAACCTTCACCAAGATCACAGCAACAGACCTCTGATACCCACCACTGATGTCCTACAAATATGAGCACAAAGCAATGTACCCGAAACAGCAGAGATCCAGCGGAACAATCTCACACACATTGAAATATACTGACTGCTCTGCTCCTGAAATACTCTGCGCTGCTGGAGGACTCCGCTCCTTCCTCTATAACTCTCCTCTCCTGAAATACTCTGCGCTGCCGGAGGACTCCGCTCCTTCCTCTGTAACTCTCCTCTCCTGAAATACTCTGCGCTGCTGGAGGACTCCGCTCCTTCCTCTATAACTCCTCTCCTGAAATACTCTGCGCTGCTGGAGGACTCCGCTCCTTCCTCTGTAACTCTCCTCTCCTGAAATACTCTGCGCTGCTGGAGGACTCCTCTCCTTCCTCTATAACTCTCCTCTCCTGAAATACTCTGCGCTGCTGGAGGACTCCGCTCCTTCCTCTATAACTCCTCTCCTGAAATACTCTGCGCTGCTGGAGGACTCGGCTCCTTCCTCTATAACTCTCCTCTCCTGAAATACTCTGCGCTGCTGGAGGACTCCGCTCCTTCCTCTATAACTCTCCTCTCCTGAAATACTCTGCGCTGCTGGAGGACTCCGCTCCTTCCTCTATAACTCCTCTCCTGAAATACTCTGCACTGCTGGAGGACTCCGCTCCTTCCTCTATAGCTCTCCTCTCCTGAAATACTCTGCACTGCTGGAGGACTCCGCTCCTTCCTCTATAACTCTCCTCTCCTGAAATACTCTGCGCTGCTGGAGGACTCCGCTCCTTCCTCTATAACTCTCCTCTCCTGAAATACTCTGCGCTGCCGGAGGACTCCGCTCCTTCCTCTATAACTCCTCTCCTGAAATACTCTGCTCTGCTGGAGGACTCCGCTCCTTCCTCTATAACTCCTCTCCTGAAATACTCTGCACTGCTGGAGGACTCCGCTCCTTCCTCTATAACTCTCCTCTCCTGAAATACTCTGCTCTGCTGGAGGACTCCGCTCCTTCCTCTATAACTCCTCTCCTGAAATACTCTGCACTGCTGGAGGACTCCGCTCCTTCCTCTATAACTCTCCTCTCCTGAAATACTCTGCTCTGCTGGAGGACTCCGCTCCTTCCTCTATAACTCTCCTCTCCTGAAATACTCTGCACTGCTGGAGGACTCCGCTCCTTCCTCTATAACTCCTCTCCTGAAATACTCTGCGCTGCTGGAGGACTCCGCTCCTTCCTCTATAACTCCTCTCCTGAAATACTCTGCGCTGCTGGAGGACTCCGCTCCTTCCTCTATAACTCTCCTCTCCTGAAATACTCTGCGCTGCTGGAGGACTCCGCTCCTTCTTCTATAACTCTCCTCTCCTGAAATACTCTGCGCTGCTGGAGGACTCCGCTCCTTCCTCTATAACTCTCCTCTCCTGAAATACTCTGCGCTGCCGGAGGACTCCGCTCCTTCCTCTATAACTCTCCTCTCCTGAAATACTCTGCGCTGCTGGAGGACTCCGCTCCTTCTTCTATAACTCTCCTCTCCTGAAATACTCTGCTCTGCTGGAGGACTCCTCTCCTTCCTCTATAACTCTCCTCTCCTGAAATACTCTGCGCTGCTGGAGGACTCCTCTCCTTCCTCTATAACTCTCCTCTCCTGAAATACTCTGCTCTGCTGGAGGACTCCTCTCCTTCCTCTATAACTCTCCTCTCCTGAAATACTCTGCACTACTGGAGGACTCTGCTGATCTTTTTTTGAAAAGAATCCAGCAACAGAATTTTATACAAAAGTAAAAAAAATAATCCTAATACGGTCATACTTCAACAGAAGACAAAAGGAATGTACATCCATGTCCAGAATATATACAATATGTACAGAGTTCACTACGAAAACTTTCAAACTGTAGAAAACTATTTCCATAGGGCAGCAGAGAGGGTCTAAGTGGAAAAACCCATCACCTATGTACACCCATCACCTATGTACTCCCATCCCCTATGTACTCCCATCACCTATGTACTCCCATCACCTATGTACACCCATCACCTATGTACTCCCATCCCCTATGTACTCCCATCACCTATGTACTCCCATCCCCTATGTACTCCCATCACCTATGTACTCCCATCCCCTATGTACTCCCATCACCTATGTACTCCCATCACCTATGTACTCCCATCCCCTATGTACTCCCATCCCCTATGTACTCCCATCACCTATGTACTCCCATCCCCTATGTACTCCCATCCCCTATGTACTCCCATCACCTATGTACTCCCATCCCCTATGTACTCCCATCCCCTATGTACTCCCATCACCTATGTACTCCCATCACCTATGTACTCCCATCCCCTATGTACTCCCATCACCTATGTACTCCCATCCCCTATGTACTCCCATCACCTATGTACTCCCATCACCTATGTACTCCCATCACCTATGTACTCCCATCCCCTATGTACTCCCATCCCCTATGTACTCCCATCACCTATGTACTCCCATCACCTATGTACTCCCATCACCTATGTACTCCCATCACCTATGTACTCCCATCACCTATGTACTCCCATCACCTATGTACACCCATCCCCTATGTACTCCCATCCCCTATGTACACCCATCACCTATGTACACCCATCACCTATGTACTCCCATCCCCTATGTACTCCCATCCCCTATGTACTCCCATCACCTATGTACTCCCATCACCTATGTACTCCCATCACCTATGTACTCCCATCACCTATGTACACCCGTCCCCCATGTACTCCCATCACCTATGTACACCCATCACCTATGTACACCCGTCCCCCATGTACTCCCATCACCTATGTACTCCCATCACCTATGTACACCCATCACCTATGTACACCCGTCCCCCATGTACTCCCATCACCTATGTACTTCCATCCCCTATGTACTCCCGTCACCTATGTACGCCCGTCACCTATGTACTCCCATCACCTTTGTACTCCCATCCCCTATGTACTTCCATCCCCTATGTACACCCACCCCCTATGTACACCCATCACCTATGTACACCCATCACCTATGTACACCCATCACCTATGTACTCCCATCACCTATGTACTCCCGTCACCTATGTACTCCCATGACCTATGTACTCCCGTCACCTATGTACTCCCATCCCCTATGTACTCCCCGTCACCTATGTACTCCCATCCCCTATGTACTTCCATCCCCTATGTACTCCCGTCACCTATGTACCCCCATCACCTATGTAACGCCATCACCTATGTACTCCCATCCCCTATGTACTCCCATCCCCTATGTACTCCCGTCACCTATGTACGCCCGTCACCTATGTACTCCCATCACCTTTGTACTCCCATCCCCTATGTACTTCCATCCCCTATGTACGCCCGTCACCTATGTACTCCCGTCACCTATGTACTCCCATCACCTATGTACTCCCGTCACCTATGTACTCCCATCCCCTATGTACTCCCATCACCTATGTACTCCCATCCCCTATGTACTCCCATCCCCTATGTACTCCCATCACCTATGTACTCCCGTCACCTATGTACTCCCGTCACCTATGTACTCCCGTCACCTATGTACTCCCATCCCCTATGTACTCCCATCACCTATGTACTCCCATCCCCTATGTACTCCCATCACCTATGTACTCCCATCCCCTATGTACTCCCATCCCCTATGTACTCCCATCACCTATGTACTTGCATCCCCTATGTACTCCCATCACCTATGTACTCCCATCACCTATGTACACCCATCACCTATGTACTCCCATCCCCTATGTACTCCCATCACCTATGTACTCCCATCACCTATGTACACCCATCACCTATGTACTCCCATCACCTATGTACACCCATCACCTATGTACTCCCATCCCCTATGTACTCCCATCACCTATGTACACCATCACCTATGTACACCCATCACCTATGTACGCCATCACCTATGTGCACCCATCACCTATGTACTCCCATCCCCCATGTACTCCCATCACCTATGTACACCCATCACCTATGTACTCCCATCCCCTATGTACTCCCATCACCTATGTACTCCCATCACCTATGTACACCCATCACCTATGTACTCCCATCACCTATGTACACCCATCACCTATGTACTCCCATCCCCTATGTACTCCCATCACCTATGTACACCATCACCTATGTACACCCATCACCTATGTACGCCATCACCTATGTACACCCATCACCTATGTACACCCATCACCTATGTACGCCATCACCTATGTACACCCATCACCTATGTACACCCATCACCTATGTACACCCATCACCTATGTACACCCGTCACCTATGTACACCCATCACCTATGTACGCCATCACCTATGAATACCCATCACCTATGTACGCCATCACCTATGTACACCCATCACCTATGTACGCCATCACCTATGAACACCCATCACCTATGTACGCCATCACCTATGTACCCCCATCACCTATGTACCCCCATCACCTATGTACGCCATCACCTATGTACACCCATCACCTATGAACACCCATCACCTATGTACGCCATCACCTATGTACCCCCATCACCTATGTACCCCCATCACCTATGTACGCCATCACCTATGTACACCCATCACCTATGAACACCCATCACCTATGTACACCCATCACCTATGTACTCCCATCACCTATGTACGCCATCACCTATGTACGCCATCACCTATGTACACCCATCACCTATGTACGCCATTACCTATGTACACCCATCACCTATGTACACCCATCCCCTATGTACACCCATCACCTATGTACTCCCATCACCTATGTACTCCCATCACCTATGTACACCCATCCCCTATGTACACCCATCACCTATGTACTCCCATCACCTATGTACACCCATCACCTATGTACTCCCATCACCTATGTACTCCCATCACCTATGTACTCCCATCACCTATGTACTCCCATCACCTATGTACACCCATCACCTATGTACTCCCATCACCTATGTACACCCATCACCTATGTACACCCATCACCTATGTACACCCATCACCTGTGTACTCCCATCACCTATGTACACCCATCACCTATGTACTCCCATCACCTATGTACACCCATCACCTATGTACACCCATCACCTATGTACACCCATCACCTGTGTACTCCCATCACCTATGTACACCCATCACCTATGTACTCCCATCACCTATGTACTCCCATCACCTATGTACTCCCATCACCTGTGTACGCAGCCATTTTTAAAAAATTAAGCCTCAAGGTAAAAAACTAGGGTGATAACAGACAGACAGCCACACCCCGGAAAGACACTCCTAAGAGTCAGGGAGGCTTGAAACCCCTCCACACCTTCAACCAAGTCCCCGACTCCAGTTGTCTCTCTCAAGCACCGGAATCTTCCCCACCCCATGCAAAATGTCGCACACCACCACCTGAACAGGAAGGATTTTACGCCGAGTGGTGACCTGACACCTTGCTTTCCAGGTGAAATAATCATTGAAGGATCCTTACCTTTTGACAGAAGAATCACAGCTGAGTGCCTCATGGAAGGGGGAAGAGTCCCCTCATTGAGGCAACTGTTAAACATCTCTACCAAATGCGGGGCCAGAATAGACTTGACAGCTTTGTAAAGCTCAACCGTCAAGCCATCCAGTCCAGGTGACTTTTTGATGGCTAGATGCTCAACTGCCCTCATCACCTCTTCAACTGTGATCTCTTCTGTCAAATTCATCAATGGAACATCTCCACCATTTAGACCTGGAGTAGAGTCCAAAAAACTTTCCATCTTGCCTAGATCAAGCTCTTTCCTCCCAAGAAGTTCAGCATAAAAGGACCTCATAACCTCCAGGATCCCTGACCTGGACTTTTTCAAGGAACCTGTATTACCCTTAAAGCCAATGCAGGGGCGGACTGACAACTCATGGGGCCCCCGAGCAATAGGGGATCATGGGGCCCCTGTGTCCTTGCCCAAACTCAAAAAAGCCTATGAAAAAGGTACCAGGGGCATCTCATGGGGCCCCCTACTGACCCCGGGCCCTCGGGCAGTGCCCAAGTTTCCAAATGGTTAGTCCGCCCCTGGGCCAATGACTATCTTAACATCTACACCTTGTTTGCAGTTCTGCAAAGGGTCGGGCAAGTGGTACTTCCCATAGTCCCTCTCAACCAAAGAGGCATGCCGGTCATACTGACACTTCCTGAGGAGGAGTTTCACCCCCAGTATCTACTCCTCTCGAGACAAGAATATCCAGCTTCCTCCGCAACCTTTGGTAGGTTATGTATCTATCAAACTGCTTTCTATTGGCTAGGCCCCTGAAGAATCCAGCGATCCTCTTTTTGGTCAGCTCCCACCGCTCAGCCTTGCTGCTACAAAAGTCCAGGATGGTCACCTGTGCCCGAAAGAATTCCTCAAAGGATTGTCTGTGTTCTTCCTCGAGGAGAGTCGAATTCAATCTCCAGATGCCCTTGCCCCTCTGAGGGGTGTCTAAAGCATTCAAGACCACAGATAGCATACAGTGACCAGAGAACTCTACTGCCTGCACCACTGGGGGCGAGAAAGCAGAGGTCTCCTTTAAAAAAAAAACCTATCTATCCTACTCTGGCTCTTACCTGGATGAAAGGTGAACCCGGTGTCATCTGGGAGGTGCTTAATGTGCACATCCCCAAGACCAGCATCCCTAACCATACTATTTAACAAAAAAGCTATCATATCCCAGCTTGTCTTTGAAGTCCTTCCTGTCCTTGGCCTTGTCACAGTATTAAAGTCACCTCCAAAGACCACTTGCCGGGAGGTAAAAAGAAATGGCTTGATCCTTGTTAAAAGGCATTTCCTGTCCCACTTTGTGTGCGCCCCATAAACATTAATTAGGCGCAGGTCCTGCCCTCCCACAAGGATGTCTAAGACCGTACATCTCCCAATCTCCACCTCATTAACCTGCCGGACAGTTACCATGCCGGTTTTAAACAACCCCGCCACACAGTTGTAAGGCTCGGCCGCAAGAGACCAGTAAGATGGACCATACCTCCACTCTCTCTTGGCCATATGGATATCTGCCAAGGAGGTGAGCCTAGTCTCCTGCAAAAATAACATTTCAGCATCTAATTGGCTGAACAAAAATAAGGCCATAGAACGAGCGCTCACCGATTTAATACTGACGACATTTATTGTCACCACTTTTAGTGAAGGGGGGACCGCCATTTGGGTTATTGGGTGGATTGCTTCTTAGCTCCCCTTTGCTGCTCATCACCAGAAGCCTCTCTTTTTCTCGAGGCCTCCTCAAATTCCATTTCAAATTCTGAACTACGCTCAGGAGAAGCCCCCCGGTGAGGAAATATTTAAATTGGAGGCCCAAAAACGGTTGGAGACAGGCACTGGAACTTCCTGTCCATGTTCCGACCCCACCACCTACCTCTTCTGCCTCACAACCTACCTTCTCAGCTCTACGCACTGCCAGTCAGACTCAGAGATGCTCTTGCTTTCTTGTTAGAGGTCTTCACAGATTACAGAGAAAAGAGACAGCAGCACAATTTTTGCAACCCTCTAACACTCCTGGTGGGGGGGGACCTTCCTTCAAGTCAGACTTGGGAGGGGAAAACTCACAGGGGATAATCGGTTCAGGAGGCACAGATTTGGAAGGCTGTGACACAAGGGGAGCAGGTACAGTAGGCTGGGGGGGGGACACAGAGACAGGCACAGAAGGAATACTTACAGACACAGGAGGGTGGCCACTGGAACTAGGGAGGGATCCTGAACAGAACCAGGGGAGTCAGTCACTGGAGAGGAGGATGTTACAGCAGGGGCCTCACCCTCCAACCTGTCCAGACTCAACAGTTCATCCATCACCTCTTTCTCCACATTGTGCCAAGCCTCAGGACATTGGCTGTAGGGGTGACCAAGGCGTAGGCACAGGTTGCACCTTATCTGGGTGCAGTCCTTGGCCACATGAACCTTACCCTGACACACTGAACACATTAAAGCTGAACAGGAGGAGCTAAAGTGCCCCTTTTCTCCACTCCGGTGAAACAGCTTTGGCTGACCAGGATAGAAAGTAGTCATCCTATCCCTCCCTATAAAAGTGGAGGAAGGCAGGTGACGGGCAACATTCCCATCCCTGGCCAACCTGACCGTCACTGACCAACCCCGAGTCCAGATGTTGCGCTCAGCAAGAATTTTATCCGGTTTTGTCAAAACCTCCCCATAATTCTTCAACCAGACCTCTAGGTCCCAAGCTGGAACACTCTCGTTACTGAGGATGATGGTTATCCTTTTCACTGTTGACCTCTGTGAGACAGCAACTGGTGCCAGACCTTCCCATTCAGGGCTTGACCTGCACTGAGCCTCATACCATTCCCAAAACAGGTCAAGACCCTCTGGCCTGGTGAAGCTTATGGTGTATTCCTGGCTCCCAGCTACATGAAAGAGGACATATAGGTCATTTGCCCTAAAACCCATCCCCAAGATTACACATTCCTTGCTGTAGGGATTGCACCACCTTCCCATTTAAGCATGACAACATTTTGCCTTGGACCCCGGCAGAGGCCAGAGACCCAAGATCCGACCCTGGGGTGCTCAAAGTGGTGGTTTGTGGGGGAAAAACCCACTTGGAAGTGGAGTTCCCCTTCGACTGCAGCCCTGGCTTGATAACATTACCAGGAACAGACCCTACCACCTGAGCAAAGGTAGGCTTATCAGGGCCAAGGTCCCACACTGACGCAGTATTAGTCTGGACATTACTATTCACAGATGGATCTGAGCTGGTAGGACTGTCCTGACTGTCCTTCACACCTGTCCTGGTAGGATTGTCCTTCACACCTGTCCTGGTAGGATTGTCTATCACACCCGTACTGGTAGGATTGTCTATCACCCCTGTACTGGTAAGACTGTCCATCACACCCGCACTGGTAGGACTGTCCATCACACCCGCACTGGTAGGATTGTCCTTCACACCTGCACTGGTAGGATTGTCCTTCACACCTGCACTGGTAGGATTTTCCTTCACACCTGCACTGGTAGGACTGTCCATCACACCCATACTGGTAGGACTGTCCATCACACCTGTACTGGTAGGATTGTCCTTCACACCTGCACTGGTAGGACTGTCCATCACACCCATACTGGTAGGACTGTCCATCACACCTGTACTGGTAGGATTGTCCTTCACACCTGCACTGGTAGGACTGTCCATCACACCCATACTGGTAGGACTGTCCATCACACCTGCACTGGTAGGATTGTCCTTCACACCTGCACTGGTAGGACTGTCCATCACACCCATACTGGTAGGACTGTCCATCACACCCATACTGGTAGGACTGTCCATCACACCCATACTGGTAGGATTGTCCTTCACACCTGCACTGGTAGGACTGTCCATCACACCCATACTGGTAGGACTGTCCATCACACCTGCACTGGTAGGATTGTCCTTCACACCTGCACTGGTAGGACTGTCCATCACACCCATACTGGTAGGACTGTCCATCACACCCATACTGGTAGGACTGTCCATCACACCCATACTGGTAGGACTGTCCATCACACCCATACTGGTAGGACTGTCCATCACACCCATACTGGTAGGACTGTCCATCACACCCATACTGGTAGGACTGTCCATCACACCCATACTGGTAGGACTGTCCATCACACCCATACTGGTAGGATTGTCCATCACACTTGTATTGGAAAGACTGTTATCAGTCACACAGACATTAACCCTTTCATCAGGCGCAGTCACAGTCTTCACCACAATACCACCGGTCACCTGATGCTGCACTATAGAGCCTTGTTCAGCAGCTGTGACTGGGCAAGCAGCTTTGGATTTGGCCAAAGAAGGGTTAATGGGCTCTGCTGGTACTTGTAGTCCCTCTGCAGAAATGTCTTTTTTTTTTTTTTTAATGCATATTTTGCTGAGCTCTAACACCATCAGTCAAAGCCTTGCTAGGCATGGGGTCACCAGGATGGGTGTCACTAGGAAAATGGTCAGCATTAGTGAAAGCAGTGATGGACATGGGGTCACCAGGCTGGGTGTCACTAGGCAAATGGTCAGCATTAGTTGCTGTGTTAAACGGCACAAACACAGTCTTATCCACAGTTTGGGGCTTGATAGGCTTTACCTTCTCAGGCCCATTGTCAGGGATATCCTCACCACCAAACACCAGCTGATTCCCTCGCATTGGAGACTCCATTGACTGGATCTCCCTTAGTATGCCTCCTGAGAAGACATAGGGCTGCTTACATCACCCTGAGGGGGCAGGGGGTCAGAACTGGGGGTCTCCTCCACCTTTGATATTCTGGCAAACCTTCTGTCATTACAAAATCTCTCCTTGAAAGGCCCATCTCTCCCTTCCATCATGGCCACAATAATTTCCTGGTGTTCCACCCGGACTTTAGCCAACTGGACTGCAGTATCCATGGATCCACGGTTCTGGCAATACATGTTCTCACCCGGATCCATGGATCCCCGGTTCCAGCTATACATGCTTTCGTGCTGCCGGAGGACTTTGCTCCTTCCTCTATAACTCTCTTCTCCTGAAATACTCTGCTCTGCTGGAGGATTATGTCCCTGAATTGGGGGTTTGTGGTCCAAGGTGCCCGTGGTTGGCACCTTGTATGCTGATCATTAACCAATACAGGAGGATTATTAGCTGCAGGTTCCTCCATCTCTCTGTAGTCCTCCTCTTCATATATTATCTGCAGGTTCCTCCATCTCTCTGTAGTCCTCCTCTTCAAACGTCGGCTGCAGGTTCCTCCATCTCTCTGTAGTCCTCCTCTTCAAACGTCGGCTGCAGGTTCCTCCATCTCTCTGTAGTCCTCCTCTTCAAACGTCGGCTGCAGGTTCCTCCATCTCTCTGCAGTCCTCCTCTTCATATGTCCGCTGCAGGTTCCTCCATCTCTCTGCAGTCCTCCTCTTCATACGTCCGCTGCAGGTTCCTCCATCCCTCTGCAATCCTCCTCTTCATACGTCGGCTGCAGGTTCCTCCATCCCTCTGCAGTCCTCCTCTTCATACGTCGGCTGCAGGTTCCTCCATCCCTCTGCAGTCCTCCTCTTCATACATCAGCTGCAGGTTCCTCCATCTCTCTGCAGTCCTCCTCTTCATATATTAGCTGCAGGTTCCTCCATCTCTCTGCAGTCCTCCTCTTCATACATCGGCTGAAGGTTCCTCCACCTCTCTGCGGTCCTCCTCTTCATACATCAGCTGCAGGTTCCTCCATCTCTCTGCAATCCTCCTCTTCATACATCAGCTGCAGGTTCCTCCACCTCTCTGCGGTCCTCCTCTTCATACATCAGTTGCAGGTTCCTCCATCTCTCTGCAGTCCTCCTCTTCATACATCAGCTGCAGGTTCCTCTACCTCTCTGCAGTCCTCCTCTTCATACATCATCTGCAGGTTCCTCCACCTCTCTGCAGTCCTCCTCTTCATACATCATCTGCAGGTTCCTCCATCTCTCTGCGGTCCTCCTCTTCATACATCAGCTGCAGGTTTCTCCATCTCTCTGCAGTCCTCCTCTTCATACATCAGCTGCAGGTTCCTCCACCTCTCTGTAGTCCTCCTCTTCATACATCAGCTGCAGATTCCTCCATATCTCTGCAATCCTCCTCTTCATACATCAGCTGCAGGTTCCTCCATCTCTGCGGTCCTCCTCTTCATACCTCAGCTGCAGGTTCCTCCATCTCTCTGTGGTCCTCCTCGTCATACATCAGTGCAGGTTCCTCCATCTCTCTGCAGTCCTCCTCTTCATACATCAGTTGCAGGTTCCTCCACCTCTCTGCAGTCCTCCTCTTCATACATCGGCTGCAGGTTCCTCCATCTCTCTGCAGTCCTCCTCTTCATACATCGGCTGCAGGTTCCTCCATCTCTCTGCAGTCCTCTTCATCAGACATCGGCTGCAGGTTCCTCCATCTCTCTGTAGTCCTCCTCTTCATACATCAGCTGCAGGTTCCTCCATCTCTCTGTAGTCCTCCTCAACAGACATCGGCTGCAGGTTCCTCCATCTCTCTGCAGTTCTCCTCTTCATATATCGGCTGCAGGTTCCTCCATCTCTCTGTAGTCCTCCTCTTCATACATCAGCTGCAGGTTCCTCCATCTCTCTGTAGTCCTTCTCTTCATATATCAGTTGCAGGTTCCTCCATCTCTCTGTGGTCCTCCTCTTCATATATCAGTTGGAGGTTCCTCCATCTCTCTTAGTCCTCCTCTTCATACATCAGCTGCAGGTTCCTCCATCTCTCTGTGGTCCTCCTCTTCATACATCAGTTGCAGGTTCCTCCATCTCTCTTAGTCCTCCTCTTCATACATCAGTTGCAGGTTCCTCCATCTCTCTGTGGTCCTCCTCTTCATACATCAGTTGCAGGTTCCTCCACCTCTCTGCGGTCCTCCTCTTCATACATCAGCTGCAGGTTCCTCCATCTCTCTGCGGTCCTCCTCTTCATACATCAGTTGCAGGTTCCTCCATCTCTCTGCGGTCCTCCTCTTCATACATCAGTTGCAGGTTCCTCCATCTCTCTGCGGTCCTCCTCTTCATACATCAGCTGCAGGTTCCTCCATCTCTCTGCGGTCCTCCTCTTCATACATCAGTTGCAGGTTCCTCCATCTCTCTGCGGTCCTCCTCTTCATACATCAGTTGCAGGTTCCTCCATCTCCCTGCGGTCCTCCTCTTCATACATCAGCTGCAGGTTCCTCCATCTCCCTGCGGTCCTCCTCTTCATACATCAGCTGCAGGTTCCTCCATCTCCCTGTAGTCCTCCTCTTCATACATCAGCTGCAGGTTCCTCCATCTCCCTGTAGTCCTCCTCTTCATACATCAGCTGCAGGTTCCTCCATCTCCCTGTAGTCCTCGTCTTCATACATCAGCTGCAGGTTCCTCCATCTCCCTGTAGTCCTCCTCTTCATACATCAGCTGCAGGTTCCTCCATCTCCCTGTAGTCCTCCTCTTCATACATCGGCTGCAGGTTCCTCCATCTCCCTGTAGTCCTCCTCTTCATACATCAGCTGCAGGTTCCTCCATCTCCCTGTAGTCCTCCTCTTCATACATCAGCTGCAGGTTACTCCATCTCCCTGTAGTCCTCCTCTTCATACATCAGCTGCAGGTTCCTCCATCTCCCTGTAGTCCTCCTCTTCATACATCAGCTGCAGGTTCCTCCATCTCCCTGTAGTCCTCCTCTTCATACATCAGCTGCAGGTTCCTCCATCTCCCTGTAGTCCTCCTCTTCATACATCAGCTGCAGGTTCCTCCATCTCCCTGTAGTCCTCCTCTTCATACATCAGCTGCAGGTTCCTCCATCTCCCTGTAGTCCTCCTCTTCATACATCAGCTGCTCTTCGTTATCTGGGAAGGACAAATAGCGCCATTTGGGCAGATCAGAAATATACGGCGAGGCCGCGTCTCGTAAAGAGTCCGCACATTGATGGAGTTAATTAATAGAGAAGGAAATTGAAAAGAGCCCTCCGCCCGCGGTCCGCTCCGCCGTACGCCGAATGTCAACAGCACAGAAAATATCTGGTCTCTTCCGCCGCGCGTTCTTATTACGGAGATATATCACGGCGTATTTCCACCTTGCCGCGGCTCGGCCCTCTGTCTGCGGTAATGAGGTGAGGATCCGGTGACAGCATCCTACATCATCAAAATTATATTAGTATTAAATAGTCAATCAAATCATTCAAAATCGCTCGCCGACCCGGCAAAGCCGTTCATTTCTTTTATTCGCGCTTTTAAATAATAATAATAAAAAAAAAAAAAAAAAAAAGCCAAGTCGATTCCTGCGGGTTCTTCTCATAATGGCGTCCCCCCGCTCGCTCGCCTCCGTTCTAATCTGCGCCTTCTGCCGCCATTAGCATCTCGCCCTGACGGCGTGACAGTTACCTTTTATAATGAAATTATCAGGAATAATGGGGGCTCGGCGCGAGAATGCTGAGACGCCGGAATGGAAATGCTGCGCTGGATATGAATTTTGATAGTTAGTCAATACCTGCGCCTGTTTCAATTAAAAACCTGCAGAATGAATTGGGGTCTGGCGGGCGGCGGTCCAGAGACCGTAAAGAAGGCGGAGGAGCGCGGCGATACCGGCGCTTTTATCTCTCTCGTTAATGCCCGGCCGTACGGGGGGGGGGGGGGATCTTCATCTGTCTCTGCTTTATCCAGTCCGACTTCTGCCCAAAAAGTTTCACCGAATGCTTTATAAAACTTTTTTTTTTACGTTTTTATGTTTTCTGATAACGTCACGGATTTGAAGTGACCAGGGGCGGACTGACCATTCATGCACTCTGGCACTGCTCAAGGGCCCGGGGTCAGAAGGGGGCCCCAGGAGATGCCTCTGGTACCTTTCATAGGCTTTTTTGGGTGTGGTTTGAGTGTGGGTGAGGACACAGGGGCCCCATGATCCCCTATTGCCCGGGGGCCCCATGAGTTGTCAGTCCGTCCTTGGAAATGAGGAAGGCACTCATGGGGTGAGTATAGAAATAGATGGCTGCAGACCGGAGTTCTGCTTTAAGGTGGGGCGTTAGGTCATTTATACATTCCTGACCGGTCACAATACACAGGAACATCGAATTCCAGGAAACTTCCACCTGTTATCAGTACAGAGCCGTCCTTCAGCTCCAATCAGTGACTTGGCCTAGGCTGAGATGATGTCATCGGTCTGCTGCAGGCTGGAGGAAGCATTTCCTCAGTCTCCCCTCCCCCGGTGATCAGACTGTACATTGTAACTTCCCCTCCCCCAGTGATCAGACTGTACATTGTAACTTCCCCTCCCCCCCGGTGATCAGACTGTACATTGTAACTTCCACTCCCATGGTGATCAGACTGTACATTGTAACTTCCCCTCCCCCGGTGATCAGACTGTACATTGTAACTTCCACTCCCATGGTGATAAGACTGTACATTGTAATTTCCCCCCCCCCCCCCCCCCTCCCCTGGTGATCAGACTGAACATTGTAACTTCCCCTCCCCCGGTGATCAGACTGTACATTGTAACTTCCTCTCCCCCCAGTGATCAGACTGTACATTGTAACTTCCCCTCCCCCAGTGATCAGACTGGTGCATAGAAGGGGGAAATGATCAAAGCTGAAGCAGCTGTGCACGGCAACCAATCAGCTTCTATCTTCAGCTTGTTCTGTTAGGCTTTGAAAATGAAAGAGATAAGCTGATTGGTTGCCATGCACAGCTGCTCCAGAGCAGGGGCGGACTGACCATTTGGAAACTCGGGCACCGCCTGAGGGCCCGGGGTCAGTAGGGGGCCCCATGAGATGCCCCTGGTACCTTTTTCATAGGCTTTTTTGAGTTTGGGCAAGGACACAGGGGCCCCATGATCCCCTATTGCTCGGGGGCCCCATGAGTTGTCAGTCCACCCCTGCTCCAGAGTGATAAATTTTTCCATAACTTTCTCTCACCAGGTGATTAAATGGCAACATTGTAACTCCCCCTCCCCCGGTGATCAGACTGTACATTGTAACTCCCCCTCCCCCGGCGATCAGACTGTACATTGTAATGCCCCCTCCCCCTGGTGATCAGACTGTACATTGTAACTTCCCCTCCCCCAGTGATCAGACTGTACATTGTAACTTCCCCTCCCCCCAGTAATCAGACTGTACATTGTAACTTCCCCTCCCCCGGTGATCAGACTGTACATTGTAATGCCCCCTCCCCCCGGTGATCAGACTGTACATTGTAACTCCCCCTCCCCCGGTGATCAGACTGTACATTGTAACTCCCCCTCCCCCCGGTGATCAGACTGTACATTGTAATGACCCCTCCCCCGGTGATCAGACTGTACATTGTAACTCCCCCTCGCCCAGTGATCAGACTGTACATTGTAACTTCCCCTCCCCCGGCGATCAGACTGTACATTGTAATGCCCCCTCCCCCCGGTGATCAGACTGTACATTGTAACTCCCCCTCCCCCGGTGATCAGACTGTACATTGTAACTGTTTAACAAATCATAAGGTTTTTGGGTGCATTTCTGCGAATGGAGTTGCAGATTTGGTCAGGATGAATGGTGTCCTCAATGCTGAGAGATAGAGGCAGATACTTCTCCATCATGTCCTACCATCAGGGAGACGTGTGATTGGCCCCAAGTGTACTCTGCAGCCGGACAACCTCCCCCAACATACAGCCAATGTCATTAAGAACGATCTTCAGAGTAAAGAAGAACAAGGAGTCCTGGAAGTGATGGTTCGGCCCCCACAGAGCCCTGATCTCCCCATCATGGAGTCTGTCTGGGATTCCATGAAGACACAGAAGGATTGGAGGCGGCCGACACTCACAGATCTGGGCTTCGTTCTCCGAGATGTACAGAGAACAACCGACCTGCCGAGTTCCTTCACTGTGGGCGGGTCTACCTAGAGGGGGGCAAAGGGCGGCCACCCCAAATATTGATTGGATTTCCAGTTCTTCTCTTTTCATTTACTTTCCATTTTGTGAATTGATACAAAATAAACTATTAACACTTCGGTTTGTGAAAGTGTTCTACATGTACACCTTTTTTTTCATACCTGCCTAAGATTTTTGCACAGTACTGTATATATATATATATATACACAGTGAAGGAAATGTGTATTTCCTCCCCGGCTGATGCTGAATGTTCGCCCCTCACACAGAAACGATCGGTCTAACAATGGAACGTTCGCCCCTCACACAGAAATGATCGGTCTAACAATGGAATGTTCACCCCTCACACAGAAATGATCGGTCTAACAATGGAATGTTCGCCCCTCACACAGAAACGATCGGTCTAACAATGGAATGTTCGCCCCTCACACAGAAACGATCGGTCTAACAATAGAACGTTCGCCCCTCACACAGAAACGATCGGTCTAACAATGGAATGTTCGCCCCTCACACAGAAACGATCGGTCTAACAATGGAATGTTCGCCCCTCACACAGAAACGATCGGTCTAACAATGGAACGTTCGCCCCTCACACAGAAACGATCGGTCTAACAATGGAATGTTCGCCCCCTCACACAGAAATGATCGGTCTAACAATGGAATGTTCGCCCCTCACACAGAAATGATCGGTCTAACAATGGAATGTTCGCCCCTCACACAGAAATGATCGGTCTAACAATGGAACGTTCGCCCCTCACACAGAAATGATCGGTCTAACAATGGAACGTTCGCCCCTCACACAGAAATGATCGGTCTAACAATGGAATGTTCGCCCCTCACACAGAAATGATCGGTCTAACAATGGAACGTTCGCCCCTCACACAGAAATGATCGGTCTAACAATGGAATGTTCGCCCCCTCACACAGAAATGATCGGTCTAACAATGGAACGTTCGCCCCTCACACAGAAATGATCGGTCTAACAATGGAATGTTCGGTGTAACACTGAGAGACAGAATACAACAACAAATTCAGCAGAAATGCGTCTAACAAATGATGACTGATCTGCATGTTCCTGAGGGAAAGAAGGATTCCATCCCCTATCATTCAGCAGGATTTCTGGCTCCCTGGTGTCTCTCATACAGGTAACAAGCTGAGATTAGAAGCAGTCTCTTAAAGGGAGTGCTGCTAATCTCATTGTGTTACCTGTATAAAAGACACCTGTCCACAGGAGCCATCAAACCATCAGATTCCAAACTCTCCACCATGGCAAAGACCAAAGAGCTGTCCAAGGATGTCAGGGACAAGATGGTAGACCTACACAAGGCTGGACTGGGCTACCAAACTATGGCCAAGCAGCTTGGTGAGAAGGTGACAACAGTCGGTGCAATCATTCATAAATGGAAGAAACACAAAACAAGTGTCAGTCTCCCTAGGACCGGTGCCCCGTGCAAGATCTCCCCTCGTGGAGTGTCAATGATCATGACAACAGTGAGGAATCATCCCAGAACTACACGTGAGGATCTTGTCAATGATCTCCAGGCAGCTGGGACCACAGTCACCAAGAGAACAATTGGTAACACACTACGCCGACAAGGACTGAAATCCTGCAGTGCCCGCACGGTCCCTCTGCTCAAGAAAGCCCATGTCCCGGCCCGTCTGAAGTCTGCACTGAACATCTGAATGAGGCAGAGGAGGACTGATGGGAAGTGTTGTGGTCAGAGGAGACCAAAATCCAGCTCTTTGGCATCAACTCAACTCGCCGTGTTTGGAGGAGGAGGAATGCTGCCTATGACCCCAAGAACACCATCCCAACTGTGAAACATGGTGGTGGAAACATTCTGCTTTGGGGGTGTTTTTCTGCTAAGGGGACAGGACAACTGCACCGCATCAAAGGGACGATGGACGGGGCAATGTACCATCAAATCTTGGGTGAGAACCTTCTTCCCTCAGCCAGGGCATTGAAAATGGGTCGTGGATGGGTGTTCCAGCATGACAATGACCCAAAACACACGGCCAAGGCAACAAAGGAGCGGCTCAAGAAGAAGCACATTAAGGTCCTGGAGTGGCCTAGCCAGTCTCCAGACCTTCATCCGATTGGAAATCTGTGGAGGGAGCTGAAAGTTCGAGTTGCCAAACATCAGCCACCAAACCTTAATGAACTGGAGAGGATCTGCCAAGAGGAGTGGGCCAAAATCCCTCCTGAGATGTGTGCGAACCTGGGGGCCAACTCCAGGAAACGTCTGACCTCTGTGATTGCCAACAAGGGATTTGCCACCAAGTACTAAGTCATGTTTTGTGAAGGGGATCAAATCCTTCTTTCCCTCATGAACATGCAGATCCGTCATCATTTGTTAGACGCATTTCTGCTGAATTTGTTGTTGTATTCTGTCTCTCAGTGTTACACCGAACATTCCATTGTTAGACCGATCATTTCTGTGTGAGGGGCGAACATTCCATTGTTAGACCGATCATTTCTGTGTGAGGGGCGAACATTCCATTGTTAGACCGATCATTTCTGTGTGAGGGGCCAACATTCCATTGTTAGACCGATCGTTTCTGTGTGAGGGGCGAACATTCCATTGTTAGACCAATCATTTCTGTGTGAGGGGCGAACATTCCATTGTTAGACCAATCATTTCTGTGTGAGGGGCGAACATTCCATTGTTAGACCGATCATTTCTGTGTGAGGGGCGAACATTCCATTGTTAGACCGATCATTTCTGTGTGAGGGGCGAACATTCCATTATTAGACCGATCATTTCTGTGTGAGGGGCGAACATTCCATTGTTAGACCGATCATTTCTGTGTGAGGGGCCAACATTCCATTGTTAGACCAATCATTTCTGTGTGAGGGGCGAACATTCCATTGTTAGACCGATCATTTCTGTGTGAGGGGCGAACATTCCATTGTTAGACCGATCATTTCTGTGTGAGGGGCCAAGATTCAGCATCAGCCGGGGAGCAAATACGCATTTCCTTCACTGTATATATACACATATGTTTTGCAGCTCCAGGGGCGGACTGACTATTTGGAAACTCCGGCACTGCCCGAGGGCCCGGGGTCAGTAGGGGGCCCCATGAGATGCCCCTGGTACCTTTTTCATAGGCTTTTTTGAGTTTGGGCAAGGATACAGGGGCCCCATGATCCCCTATTGCCCGGGGGCCCCATGAGTTGTCAGTCCGCGCCCTGTGCAGCTCATTTCTATTTTTTAAACACGTTTGCAAGCAAAAAAAACAAAAAAGCAAAAATGGCTGTGGAAGCGAAAGGGTTAAACTGGCTATCAGTCCAGTCCTGGCAGTTGTCTGGAGCAGCAGTCCCACTCGCCCCGGTTCACAGCAGAAACGCAGTACAGTCCATTTAACATGATTTCCTATGGGACACGTTCACATCTTCGCGTTTTCACCCCGGTGCGTTTTTTGGAAAGGTTCGGGGACTTTCTTGAACGCAAAAAGTCACGTTTTTGGTTCTATAGACTTCAACAGAAACGTTGCAGAAAAGCATGTAGTGGACGTTTTTGATGCGTTTTGCATTTTAAATCTGCCTAGCCACAAGGAAAATTTAAAAAAAAAATTTTAAAAAAAGGAAAAAAAACGCGGCCAAAACGCAATGTAGAAACAGCTCAAACGCAAACTGCATAGGTGTGAACCGCGCCTAAGACTGACCGCGGTACAAGGCCCCATTGAATATGGCCGTCGGTATAGGTGGATTCCATTTTTGGTTCTATAGACTTCAATGGAAATGCTGCAGGAAAGCATATCATGCGTTTTTGCCATGTTTTTGATGCGTTTTGCGCCTGCCTAGCCACAAGAAAATTTGTAAAAATGTAAAAAAAAACTGCAAAAAGAACATGTTAAAAACGCAGGTTTTTGCCAAGTTTTTGATGCGTTTTGAGTTTTAAATCTGCCTAGCAACAAGAAAAATTTTTAAAAATGAAAAAAAAAATGCAACAAGAACGTGTCAAAAATGCAGGTTTTTGCCACGTTTTTGATGCGTTTTGCATTTTAAATCTGCCTAGCAACAAGAAAATTTCTAAAAAATGGAAAAAAAAATGCAACAAGAAAGCGTCAAAAATGCAGGTTTTTGCCATGTTTTTGATGCACTTTGCGTTTTAAATCTGAAAAAAATGTTTAAAAAATGAAAAAAAAATGCAACAAGGTGTCAAAAAGGCAGGTTGTTGCCACGTTTTTGATGTGTTTTGAGTTTTAAATCTGCCTAGCAACAAGGAAAATTAAAAAAAAAATGCAACAAGAATGTGTCAAAAATGCAGGTTTTTGCCACTTTTTTTATGCGTTTTGAGTTGTAAATCTGCCTAGCAACAAAGGAAAAAAATGCAACAAGAATGTGTCAAAAACGCAGGTTTTTGCCACGTTTTTGATGCGTTCTGCATTTTAAATCTGCCTAGCAACAAGAAAAATTTTAAAAATGAAAAAAAAATGCAACAAGAATGTGTCAAAAATGCAGGTTTTTGCCACGTTTTTGATGCGTTTTGCGTTTTAAATCTGAAGAAAAATGTTGAAAAAAATGAAAAAAAAATGCAACAAGGTGTCAAAAAGCAGGTTTTTGCCACGTTTTTGATGCGTTTTGAGTTTTAAATCTGCCTAGCAGCAAGAAAACATTTTAAAAAGTGACACCCCCCCCCCCCCGTCGGTTTAGATGTATTGCGGGTAGTCGCGGTCGCAGGTAGGCGTCCGCCGCAGGTCTCCACAAATGGACTGGCACCCCATGGCTGGTATGGAGCTCACATTGAATGGAGCAGACGTTGCGTAGTTTAGCGCGGCTGCGCGTTTCCTGGACAGCGGCGGATATTCACAGATTAATTTTACCGTCGCCCGGAGCGCCTGTTTAGTAAAGTCATCGAACTTCGCGGGAACCGCTGAGACGAAAGTCACAGCCAAGCAGAAAATGGTCCCGACACATGGCGGAGCTCAGCACTCGCCGCGAGGAGTCTCCGCACGCGTCTGCAGACTGATGACAGATAGCGCAAATGTTTCCCGAGCGGTCACTGGTGTGGTGTCTAGACGGGGCGACTTATAGAGGACGCTCGGGATTGGACGGTTTATCGCTCGGCGGGGTAGAACATCTCTTCAGACGCTCCGGGGAATCATCGCTCAGACCCAGGACACACAACACCGATATCATCACCGGCGGGAAACTGTTTGGGTGTCGCTCGCTGTCTCCGCATCACAGGGGGAGACAAAAAAAAGAGTTTATTCCAACCGTCTTTGTTTTCCATTTTTTGGTAAAAAAAATAGCGTTTCCTTGAAATTTAAAGATTTTGCAAATTTTCATCGACATCAACAGTTAGGAGGTTTCAAGGAAAAAACTTGCTGAAGGTTGTTGGCAGAACGATTCTCAGACGCACGTTTCATTTTGTGAGTTCGCTCCGGGCAGGGGCGTCCCTAGGCAGGTGTGGGGGGTGCGCGCCCCATCGGGTGACACCTACCGCACGGGGGGACACCGGACCCGCTCCACCAAAAGGTAAGTTGTAAAGCAAGCCGATGATCCCCGCAGGATGGATGGGATCTGCAGATTCGGCATAATGGATCGGAGTCCAATCCATTATCCTCCCCAATCCGCAGATCCGATCCATCCTGCGGGGATCATCGGCTTGCTTTACAACTTACCTTTTGGTGGAGCGGGTCCGGTGTCACCCCATATAGGTTGCATGCCGACGATCCCCGCAGGATGGTTCGGATCTGCGGATTCGGCATAATGGATCGGAGTCCAATCCATTATCCTCCCCAATCCGCAGATCCCATCCATCCTGCGGGGATCGTCGGCTTGCTTTACAACTTACCTTTTGGTGGAGCGGGTCCGGTGTCACCCCCTATAGGCTGCATGCCGATGATCCCCGCAGGATGGATGGGATCTGTGGATTGGGGAGCATAATGGATCGGACGTCAGGTGGTTTTTTGCACCCAAAAATCTATACCTCAGACATGGAAACAAGGCTAAGCAACTCAACTATGCAAGAAAACATAGGAACTGGGGTGCATATCAGGGCCCATCAGTGCCACCTTATCAGTGCAGCCTCATCAGTACCCATCAGTGCAGCCTATCAGTGCCCATCAGTGCAATCTATCAGTGCCCATCAGTGCAGCCTCATCAGTGCCCATCAGTGCAGCCTATCAGTGCCCATCAGTGCAGCCTCATCAGTGCCCATCAGTGCAGCCTATCAATGCCCATCAGTGCAGCCTATCAGTGCCCATCAGTGCAGCCTATCAGTGCCCATCAGTGCAGCCTCATCAGTGCCCATCAGTGCAGCCTATCAGTGCCCATCAGTGCAGCCTCATCAGTGCCCATCAGTGCAGCCTCATCAGTGCCCATCAGTGCAGCCTATCAATGCCCATCAGTGCAGCCTATCAGTGCCCATCAGTGCAGCCTATCAGTGCCCATCAGTGCAGCCTCATCAGTGCCCATCAGTGCAGCCTATCAGTGCCCATCAGTGCAGCCTCATCAGTGCCCATCAGTGCAGCCTATCAATGCCCATCAGTGCAGCCTATCAGTGCCCATCAGTGCAGCCTATCAGTGCCCATCAGTGCAGCCTCATCAGTGCCCATCAGTGCAGCCTATCAGTGCCCATCAGTGCAGCCTCATCAGTGCCCATCAGTGCAGCCTATCAGTGCCCATCAGTGCAGCCTATCAGTGCCCATCAGTGCAGCCTCATCAGTGCCCATCAGTGCAGCCTATCAGTGCCCATCGGTGCAGCCTTATCAGTGCAGCCTATCAGTGCCCATCAGTGCCGCCCCATCAGTGCTCATCAGTGCAGCCTATCAGTGCCCATCAGTACCGCCCCATCAGTGCCCATGAATGCAGCCTATCAGTGCCACCCCATCAGTGCAGCCTATCAGTGCCCATCAGTGCAGCCTCATCAGTGCCCATCAATGCAGCCTATCAGTGCCACCCCATCAGTGCAGCCTATCAGTGCCCATCAATGCAGCCTATCAGTACCCATCAATGCAGCCTATCAGTACCACCCCATCAGTGCAGCCTATCAGTGCCACCCCATCAGTGCAGCCTATCAGTACCCATCAATGCAGCCTATCAGTGCCACCCCATCAGTGCAGCCTATCAGTGCCCATCAATGCAGCCTATCAGTGCCACCCCATCAGTGCAGCCTATCAGTGCCACCCCATCAGTGCCCATCAGTGCAGCCTCATAAGCGCACAGCAGTGAAGAAGAAATAGTATTTATTTGCAAATTTTCAGAAACTAAGCACAATTTTTTCCCAAAATGTTTGGTCTTTTTTCGTTTTTTTAGCAACTAAATACCCCGAGGTGATTAAATACCACCAAAGGAAAGCTCTGTCTGTCTGTCTTTAAAAAAAAGAGATAAACATTTCATATGGGTAAAGCATTGTATGACGGCGCAATTGCCATTCAAAGTGCGACAGCGCTGAAAGCTGAAAATTGGCCTGGGCAGGAAGGGGGGGGGGAAGTGCCCGGTAGGGAAGGTAGTTAATGAGACATGAGGGGTCTTTCAGATGGCGGGGGGCAGTGACACCAGGAAGTGATGTTTTACAGGTCACTTCCAGGTTATTAGCTTGAAGGGGGAAATCAATGAACAGACAATCGCTGATCTCCCTCCCCTCTATCTGGACGCACCCGCCATGCCGGTCCTGGGTCACCTGATGGGCAGGCGGAGTCTGGGAAATATGGCGGGAACGGGTACAGCGGGGTCCAGGCAGTGATTGGGGCGAGAGAGGGCGAGAGAGGGTGAGAGAGGGCGATCGGACGGCTGCCTGTCCAGTGGCTTCCATCTGACAGCCGACAGTTGACTGATCAGATTCATACAATCTCCCGGCGGAGGTTTTTTCCACACAAATACAGATTTCATTTGGTGGTATTTGATCAACACGGGTTTTATCCTTTGTGATATACACACAAACACACCAAAAATGTTTAAAAAAACCATTTTTTTTTAGTTTCTGCTATAAAACATATCTAATGAAAAATTTTAAGAAATCTAAATTTCTTCATAATTGTAGGCCAAAATGTATTCTGCTACATACATGTCTTTGGTAAAAAAAAATCCCAACAAGTCTTTTCTCTTTTTTCTCTTCTCTCTTCTCTTTTTTCTTTTCTTTCTTTTCTTCTTTTCTCTTTTTTCTCTTCTCTCTTCTCTTTTCTCTTTTTTTCTTTCAGTCTGTTCTCTCCTCTTTTTCCTTTTCTCCTCTTCTCTTCTCTTTTTTCTCCTCTTCTCTTCTCTTTTTTCTCCTCTTCTCTTCTCTTTTTTCTCCTCTTTATTTTCTTCTCTTTTCTCTTCTCTATTCTCCTCTTCGTTTCTCTTTTCTTTTCTTCTCTTCTCTTTATTTTTCTTCTCTTTTTCTTTTCTTTTCTCTTCTCTTTTTTCTTCTCTTTTCTCTTCTCTCCTCTTTTTTCTTTTCTCCTCTTCGTTTCTCTTTTCTTCTCTTCTCTTTATTTTTCTTCTCTTTTTCTTTTCTTCTCTCTTCTCTTTTTTCTTGTCTTTTCTCTCCTCTCCTCTTTTTTCTTTTCTCCTCTTCGTTTCTCTTTTCTTTTCTTCTCTTCTCTTTTTTCTCTTCTCTTCTCTTTTTTCTTTTCTTCTCTTCTCTTTTTTCTCTTCTCTTCTCTTTTTTCTTTTCTGCACTTCTCTTTTTTCTCTTCTCTTCCCTTCTTTCTTCTGTTTATCTTCAAGGGATTCCCCACATCTTTATCAAGGAGCTGCCGGTCCCTCCCCAGGCAGTTGCCTTTTGATCCATCTCTTCTTCCATCATCAGCCCAGGAGGCACCTCCTGTGTTCACACCACCACCACTCCGGTCACACAGGATCTTCACCATCCCCGAAGAGGCTTGCCGGCTCCCATCCAGGTGCCCCGGTTCCTTGGTCTGCCTTCTCCTCCCATTGCCTATCCTATGGACCATTCCACCCAGTGACTCTTCTCCAATTTTCTGTGTTCTAAGTCAGTTCCCTTTTCTCCTTCCACTACACCCCATATCACCATCCCAGTCTATGTCGTGTGAGCGCTGAATTGTTGTTCATTATCTAATGATCATTGCATGTATCACTCTTTTTTCTCTTCTGTCTTTTGTTCTCTTTTTTTCTTCTCTTTTTTTTCTCTTCTCTTTTTTCTTCTTTTTTATCTTCTCTTTTTATCTTCTCTTCTCTTTTTTCTTCTCTTTTTTTCTTCTCTTTTTTCTTCTCTTCTTTTCCTTCTCCTTTTTCTTCTCTTTTTTTCTTCTTTTTTCTCTTCTCTTTATTTCTTCTCTTTTTTCTTCTTTTTTCTCTTCTCTTTATTTCTTCTCTTTTCTCTTCTCTTTTTCCAACTCTTTTCTCTTCTCTTTTTTCTTCTCTTCTCTTCTTCTTTTAGACTCCTGACATCTCCCCTGAGCCCTAAAAAAATTGTAAAAAGAAATATTAAAAATACTGTCACCAGTGGCGGAGCTACCATGGTCACAAAGGTCGCACTTGTGACCGGGTCTTAGCATTCTGCCACTGGGCTCAGAAGGAAGGGCCCCAGCCAGGGGTCAGGGCCCGGAAGGTTCTAGTTCCGCCACTGCTAGCAGACCAGACACTCGATAACAACAAAAGCTCATACATGTCAGTGTTTATGGGTGGCCCACCCTTAGTCAGGACGCCGAGCGTTTTCCAGATGACCTTCATTATGATGAAACCAGTCTAGTCGGTGGATCAGTGTTTGGCCGGACTGGACTTCTGGGTTACCACGTTCCTGGTTCCTGCTGGACCACTTCACGGACTATTTGGATCACTACTTCCTCAGGGGGAATCCTAATCTGGATTGACTTCCTCACAATTACATTAACCTGGAAAGACTCTAAACACCCTAAACGCATCTAAACTCGCTTAAGCGCCGGGCGCATCAAACACTTGGGCGTTCATTCATTTCAATGGCTAGAATAATATCATATTCTGGCCAATGAAATAAGGGTCCAAGCGCTTAGCATGCTTGCAAAAACGCGGCTTTAGGTGCATTTTTGATGCCACTTTTCTCCTGCCAAAAGCATTATGAAGAGCACCCGGCATGCATGAGGCTTTCCAATGTCATTTTGTCCCTTCATGTCTGTCGGATGTCATGTAGAGCTCCGTCGTCGTCGCCCTTGTGCAGACCTCGCTGTGTCCAGCATGTTCCTATTCCCAGGCCACAATGTGCGGCTGTCAGGGTGAAAACGTCTCTCCTGTCCCGATGACAGACAGTCTGGAGCGGACAGAAGGGGGTTTGTGATCCTGAGATATAGATAGAAGCGGAGGCTCTGATGGCTCTCAAAGAATCAGAAGCAGATTTTATCAGGAGGGTTACATTGTCGCTGTCCGCGGTGCTGATCAGAGGCCTCCGCTGTACAGAATCCCCCCCCCCACACTAGAACCCCTCCATCCTCCCAGACACACTCCATTCACAAAGCTGGAGAAACATAGAAGATGAAAGGCAGAGAATAGACAAAAGCTCATACAGTCTGCCTCAATTTGTTTTGTTTTTTGTATTTTGAGCTTCTTTTTGGTAACTTTTTTTTTTGTCTGTACAACTGGGGGGGTCAATGGTGGGGAAGGACCTGGGCGGGTCAATGGTGGAGAAGGATCTGGGGGGGGGGGTCAATGGTGGAAAAGGATCTGGGGGGTCAATGGTGGAGAAGGATCTGGGGGGGTCAATGGTGGAGAAGAATCTGGGGGTTCTGGTAGATCACAAGCTTACTAATGGCAGCAATGCCAAGCTGCGGGTTCTAAAGCGAGCAAAATCCTCTCTTGTATTAGGAGAGGTATAGACTCCAGAGAGAGAAATCCCCCCCCCCCCCCTGGGTACAAATCATTAGTAACACCTCATCTGGAATATGCAGTTCAGTTTTGGGCTCCAATTCACAGAAAGAACATTGGGGAACTGGAGAAAGTACAGAGAAGGGCAACCAAACTGATACGAGGCATGGAGGAGATCAGCTATGAGGAAAGATTAGAGGAACTGAATGTATTCTCTACTGAGAAGAGGAGATTAAGGGGGGATATGATCACCATGTATAATACATAAGGGGGGATATGATCTCCATGTATAATACATAAGGGGGGATATGATCACCATGTATAATACATAAGGGGGGATATGATCTCCATGTATAATACATAAGGGGGGGATATGATCTCCATGTATAATACATAAGGGGGGGGATATGATCACCATGTATAATACATAAGGGGGATATGGTCTCCATGTATAATACATAAGGGGGGGATATGATCTCCATGTATAATACATAAGGGGGGATATGATCTCCATGTATAATACATAAGGGGGGGGGATATGATCTCCATGTATAATACATAAGGGGGGGATATGATCTCCATGTATAATACATAAGGGGGATATGGTCTCCATGTATAATACATAAGGGGGGATATGATCTCCATGTATAATACATAAGGGGGGATATGATCTCCATGTATAATACATAAGGGGGGGGGATATGATCTCCATGTATAATACATAAGGGGGGATATGATCTCCGTGTATAATACATAAGGGGGGATATGATCTCCATGTATAATACATAAGGGGGGGATATGATCTCCATGTATAATACATAAGGGGGGATATGATCTCCATGTATAATACATAAGGGGGGGATATGATCTCCATGTATAATACATAAGGGGGGATATGATCTCCATGTATAATACATAAGGGGGGATATGATCTCCATGTATAATACATAAGG
The DNA here is from genome assembly GCF_062004578.1 of Staurois parvus. Lineage (NCBI taxonomy): Eukaryota > Metazoa > Chordata > Amphibia > Anura > Ranidae > Staurois > Staurois parvus. The sequence goes on from NW_028320159.1 coordinate 52,243, forward strand.
GGGGATATGATCTCCATGTATAATACATAAGGGGGGATATGATCTCCATGTATAATACATAAGGGGGATATGATCTCCGTGTATAATACATAAGGGGGGATATGATCTCCATGTATAATACATAAGGGGGGATATGATCTCCATGTATAATACATAAGGGGGGATATGATCTCCATGTATAATACATAAGGGGGGATATGATCTCCGTGTATAATACATAAGGGGGGATATGATCTCCATGTATAATACATAAGGGGGGGGATATGATCTCCATGTATAATACATAAGGGGGATATGATCTCCATGTATAATACATAAGGGGGGGATATGATCTCCATGTATAAATACATCAGTGGTTCATATAGTGAACTCGGTGTAGTTATTCCCCCTGAGGTCATCACAGAGGACAAGGGGGCGCTCTTTACATCTGGAGGAAAAGAAATGTAATCTCCAAACACGGAAAGGTTTCTTCACAGTAAGAGCTGTGAGAATGTGGAATAGACTCCCTCCAGAGTTGGTTGTGGCCAGCTCAGTGGATTGCTGTAGGAAAGTCCTGGATTCTTTCTTGGATACACAGAATATAACTGGATATAACATTTATAGGTAAAGTTGATCCAGGGAATATCCGATTGCCTCTCGGGGGGATCAGGAAGGAATTTTTTCCCCTGCAGGAGCAAATTGGATCGTACTTTGCTGGGTTTTTTTGCCTTCCTCTGGATCAACTGTGAGTGTAGGATTATAGGTTTTTTTTTATGGTTGAACTGGATGGACTTTTGTCTTTTTTCAGCCAGACCAACTATGTAACTATGTAAGATCTCTGTTTTTCCCGAGCATGCTTGAATCCTTGCAGAGGATCTTCATTTTCAGACATGTGACACCAAACTTCAAATCTCATTGGACTCATCTGAAAATAGAACAAAAAAATATTGAGAATAAGACCTTAAGGCCTCATGCACACAGTTTTGCCGTCTCTCCTAGACGCCTTTCCTCCAGGCAGCAGCGTGTTGGCAGAAAACAAAACGCTTGACGTTTATAAACGTGTGCAATGCATTGAGGCGCGTTTAGGCGTTAGGTGTGAATTCATTTCATTGGCCAGGATAATAATTTAGTCTGGTCATTGAAATCAAAAGTTGGTGAAAAAAGGCTTCAGGTTTTTCACCTCCATGCAGGGGCAGACTGACAACTCATGGGGCCCCCGGGCAATAGGGGATCATGGGGCCCCTGTGACCTTGCCCAAACTCAAATAAGCCTATGAAAAAGGTACCAGGGGCATCTCATGGGGCCCCCTACTGACCCCGGGCCCTCGGGCAGTGCCCGAGACTCCAAATGGTCAGTCCGCCCCTGCCTCCATGCATTCTATGACACCTGTCTACTGACAAGTCAAAGCTACATAATAGATCCAGTATGAATATATATACATTGTATCTCTTTTTACTTCCGATTGTCTTATGAAAAAAAAAAATCAGAACAAAATCTGAGGCGCGTTTATCAGTATCATCTCAGTTTTCCTCCATTTCCACCCTGCGCTCCTCGGATCAGCTGGCGGCGGCTCTGATCTAACCGTAAGTGACTGGTTTATTACACAGATGTACCTCGGCGCTGACTTCATACACAACGTGTCACAATTTTGCTGCCTGGAAATTGAATTTTACTTTTTCCAGTTTAAAGCCTTTGAAAAATGACTTGCGGGGCTTTGAGACCAATGATTTCCTGAGTAATGGCGCTGAACTGGACCCTTTCTGGGTCGCCGCGAGCCGCTGACAGGTACGGGGATGTGATGCCTGTCACTTCGCGGCGCTCTCTCTCTCGCTCTCTCTCTCCTTTTGCTTTTCAGGGAAATATTTCAGCTGTGAAATCAGCAAAGAAAATGAACAGATCGTTTATATCGCACCCGGGAGGCGAATCGGTTAGCGAGGTTTGTGTCAACGTTAGAAGCATTGTGCCAGAAAACACCGACCACTGTGATATCTGCAGGAAAATCCTGAATTATATCTACAATGAGCATTGAGGTCAAAGAAACTGTGCCGGCCTCCATATTATGTACAAAGGACAATACATTATAGGAGATCATCTACATCCGAAACAAATCTTCTCTGCTGGAGGACTCCGCTCCTTCCTCTATAACTCCTCTCCTGAAATACTCTGCGCTGCCGGAGGACTCCGCTCCTTCCTCTATAACTCTCCTCTCCTGAAATACTCTGCGCTGCTGGAGGACTCCGCTCCTCCTCTATAACTCTCCTCTCCTGAAATACTCTGCGCTGCTGGAGGACTCCGCTCCTTCCTCTATAACTCTCCTCTCCTGAAATACTCTGCGCTGCTGGAGGACTCCGCTCCTTCCTCTATAACTCTCCTCTCCTGAAATACTCTGCGCTGCTGGAGGACTCCTCTCCTTCCTCTATAACTCCTCTCCTGAAATACTCTGCTCTGCTGGAGGACTCCGCTCCTTCCTCTATAACTCCTCTCCTGAAATACTCTGCTCTGCTGGAGGACTCCGCTCCTTCCTCTATAACTCTCCTCTCCTGAAATACTCTGCGCTGCTGGAGGACTCCTCTCTTTCCTCTATAACTCTCCTCTCCTGAAATACTCTGCACTGCCGGAGGACTCCGCTCCTTCCTCTATAACTCTCCTCTCCTGAAATACTCTGCACTGCTGGAGGACTCCGCTCCTTCCTCTATAACTCTCCTCTCCTGAAATACTCTGCACTGCCGGAGGACTCCTCTCCTTCCTCTATAACTCCTCTCCTGAAATACTCTGCGCTGCTGGAGGACTCCGCTCCTTCCTCTATAACTCTCCTCTCCTGAAATACTCTGCACTGCCGGAGGACTCCTCTCCTTCCTCTATAACTCCTCTCCTGAAATACTCTGCTCTGCTGGAGGACTCCGCTCCTTCCTCTATAACTCTCCTCTCCTGAAATACTCTGCACTGCTGGAGGACTCCGCTCCTTCCTCTATAACTCTCCTCTCCTGAAATACTCTGCGCTGCTGGAGGACTCCTCTCTTTCCTCTATAACTCCTCTCCTGAAATACTCTGCGCTGCTGGAGGACTCCGCTCCTTCCTCTATAACTCTCCTCTCCTGAAATACTCTGCGCTGCTGGAGGACTCCGCTCCTTCCTCTATAACTCCTCTCCTGAAATACTCTGCGCTGCTGGAGGACTCCGCTCCTTCCTCTCTAACTCTCCTCTCCTGAAATACTCTGCGCTGCTGGAGGACTCCGTTCCTTCCTCTATAACTCCTCTCCTGAAATACTCTGTGCTGCTGGAGGACTCCTCTCCTTCCTCTATAACTCCTCTCCTGAAATACTCTGCGCTGCTGGAGGACTCCGCTCCTTCCTCTGTAACTCTCCTCTCCTGAAATACTCTGCTCTGCTGGAGGACTCCGCTCCTTCCTCTATAACTCCTCTCCTGAAATACTCTGCGCTGCTGGAGGACTCCGCTCCTTCCTCTGTAACTCTCCTCTCCTGAAATACTCTGCGCTGCTGGAGGACTCCGCTCCTTCCTCTATAACTCTCCTCTCCTGAAATACTCTGCTCTGCTGGAGGACTCCGCTCCTTCCTCTATAACTCTCCTCTCCTGAAATACTCTGCTCTGCTGGAGGACTCCGCTCCTTCCTCTGTAACTCTCCTCTCCTGAAATACTCTGCACTGCTGGAGGACTCCTCTCCTTCCTCTATAACTCCTCTCCTGAAATACTCTGCACTGCTGGAGGACTCCGCTCCTTCCTCTATAACTCCTCTCCTGAAATACTCTGCACTGCTGGAGGACTCCGCTCCTTCCTCTATAACTCTCCTCTCCTGAAATACTCTGCACTGCTGGAGGACTCGGCTCCTTCCTCTATAACTCCTCTCCTGAAATACTCTGCGCTGCTGGAGGACTCGGCTCCTTCCTCTATAACTCTCCTCTCCTGAAATACTCTGCGCTGCTGGAGGACTCGGCTCCTTCCTCTATAACTCTCCTCTCCTGAAATACTCTGCACTGCTGGAGGACTCGGCTCCTTCCTCTGTAACTCCTCTCCTGAAATACTCTGCACTGCTGGAGGACTCCGCTCCTTCCTCTGTAACTCCTCTCCTGAAATACTCTGCACTGCTGGAGGACTCCGCTCCTTCCTCTATAACTCTCCTCTCCTGAAATACTCTGCACTGCCGGAGGACTCCGCTCCTTCCTCTATAACTCTCCTCTCCTGAAATACTCTGCACTGCCGGAGGACTCCGCTCCTTCCTCTATAACTCTCCTCTCCTGAAATACTCTGCACTGCTGGAGGACTCCGCTCCTTCCTCTATAACTCCTCCCCTGAAATACTCTGCACTGCTGGAGGACTCCGCTCCTTCCTCTATAACTCCTCTCCTGAAATACTCTGCACTGCTGGAGGACTCCGCTCCTTCCTCTATAACTCTCCTCTCCTGAAATACTCTGCGCTGCTGGAGGACTCCTCTCCTTCCTCTATAACTCCTCCCCTGAAATACTCTGCACTGCTGGAGGACTCCGCTCCTTCCTCTATAACTCCTCTCCTGAAATACTCTGCACTGCCGGAGGACTCCGCTCCTTCCTCTATAACTCCTCTCCTGAAATACTCTGCACTGCTGGAGGACTCCGCTCCTTCCTCTATAACTCCTCTCCTGAAATACTCTGCACTGCTGGAGGACTCCGCTCCTTCCTCTATAACTCTCCTCTCCTGAAATACTCTGCGCTGCTGGAGGACTCCGCTCCTTCCTCTATAACTCCTCTCCTGAAATACTCTGCACTGCTGGAGGACTCCGCTCCTTCCTCTATAACTCCTCTCCTGAAATACTCTGCTCTGCTGGAGGACTCCGCTCCTTCCTCTATAACTCTCCTCTCCTGAAATACTCTGCACTGCTGGAGGACTCCGCTCCTTCCTCTATAACTCTCCTCTCCTGAAATACTCTGCACTGCTGGAGGACTCCGCTCCTTCCTCACTAACTCTCCTCTCCTGAAATACTCTGCGCTGCTGGAGGACTCCGCTCCTTCCTCTATAACTCCTCTCCTGAAATACTCTGCACTGCTGGAGGACTCCTCTCCTTCCTCTATAACTCCTCTCCTGTGTTGTGTGTTGTACAACTTTATCATAAAGTAATTACTTTCATCATATAGCTCAGCTCCCCCCACCAGCAGTGACCTTTATAGTCTTCCAGCCTTGTAAGCACTAAAACAAACACAGACCAAAGAACAGCATGAAGTGAGACTTCTCTGATTTCATTGAGAATTGTTGGGATGAATTATTCCACAGTGCCTGCAGCTTCAGAGGTCAGTGACGGCTTATTTTAGAGCTGGTTATGAATATCCAAATACTTGAATGTCCATCACCTGGCCACAGTTTTATTTTAAGGTAAACTGAGTGAATGTTAGAATTTGACGGCTGGCGGTCATAGACTGCTAGTTGGTTTCCTTTGTTGGTTGGCAATGCTCTTTGAAATATTGTCCATCTACAGTGGGATCTTGGCGTCCCAAACCTCCTAAGCTCAGGCTGTTCAATTAGTTCAACTTACAAAATAGAATGCAACTATTGAGACTCCATTTTGGAGGAGGTTGACTGCATCCCTCTGGACAGGAATTTATTAGCTAACCTTCTCTACTATGGGATGATCCCAAATGTTCTGGTGATCTTTCCCTCCATTTATTCCTTCTTTCTCTTTCCCGTAACCCTTCGTTTCACCGCTCCATGACATGACCCACATTCCCCGGGGTTAATCTTAAGGACCATGTTCTGACGCCTGTAAAACCAGGGTTATTCTCAATACCCTATAGCACCCTATCCTCTAAATTTAACCCATTGTCCCACATCTACATTTGCAAATGGCAGGTGGACTTGGGGATCGAGTTCGATCAAGAGGCTGGACCTGTATTTAGAAAAAATCTAAATCATGTTCATGTGTTGCATTAGCGGTCTAGACTATTTCCATAGTTCTACTTAGGTGGTCCATGGTTTCAAACCACCTGCCCCATGTCCAGCAATCGCATTTCATCACATATGATGGTGATGTCCTATTGTCCATAGATTCTACGTAACCTCTTTCATTGACCACTTCCCATGAACAGGGGCATATTTACCACAAGGCAAACAAGGCACTTGCCTAAGGCAGCATTTTTCAGGGGGGCAACACCTCTCCTCAGAGGAAGGGATGAAAGTACGGACAAGCGCGCCATGGGAACCAGGTGGGATCCAAGAGAGGCTGTGGGCTTCTTGATGGTGTATGTAGAGTGTGACTCTCGTTCCCAGGGCTGTCTGGAGCTTTGAAGGTGAGTGTCTTTCTTCTATCGCCAGGTGGGGGTTAGTGGAAGGCTCTCCCGAGTGGGGGGTAGGGGTGTTTTTGGTCAATGTCAGGCTCTCTCCGTGGCAGGGGGAGGGAGTGGGGGGGTGTTGGTCGTTGTCTGTTGGGGCAGACTATTTTTGTGTTGCCTAGGGCAGCACAAAACCTAAATACGCCACTGCCCATGAAACCCAGTGAAGCACTTCTAAACTTAAAATCTGATGGTGTGTGCAAACACCAATTTTTATTTATTGATCATGTTCTGATGGCTGTGACACCAGGGTTAATCTCAATACCCTATAGCACCCTACCCTATAGCACCCTACCCTTCCCACAACTACATTTGCAAATGGCAGGTGGACTTGGGGATCAAGTCTGATCAAAGGGCTGGATCTGTATTTAGAAAAAAATCTAAATCATGTTCATGTGTTGCACAAGCTGTCTAGACTATTTCCATAGTTCTACTTAGGTCATCCATGGGTTCAAACCACCTGGCCCATGCCCAGCAAGCACATTTCATCACATATGATGGTAATGTCCTATTGTCCAGAGATTCTACGCAACCTCTTTCATCGACCACTTCCCATGAAACCCAGTGAAGCACTTCTAAACTTAAAATCTGATGTTGTGTGCAAGCACCAATTCTTACTTATGGACCATGTTCTGATGGCTGTGAAACCAGGGATAATCTCAATACCCTATAGCACCCTACCCTCTAAATTTAGCCAATTGTCCCACATCTACATTTGCAAATGGCAGGTGGACTTGGGGATCAAGTTCGATCAAGAGGCTGGACCTGTATTTAGAAACTAACGAAATCTTGTTCACGTGATGCATTAGCTGTCCATAGTTCTTCTTAGGTGGTCCATGGTTTCAAACCACCTGGCCTATGTGATCCCTGGACCCTGGCCATACCCTTACCTGTTTCCATGGCTGTTCAGAAGCAAGCACATTTCATCACATATGATGGTAATGTCCTATTGTCCAGAGATTCTACACAACCTCTTTCATCGACCACGTCCCATGAAACCCAGTGAAGCACTTCTAAACCTAAAATCTGATGGTGTGTGCAAGCACCAATTCTTACTTATGGACCATGTTCTGATGTCTGTGAAACCAGGTAACACTGGAAATGGAAGGCAGAACTTCAGGGCACTATGCCTAAGTTTTGCAAAGTATGGGAACCATGGTAGGAAGGGAGGAGGGAAAGATGGTAGGAATGAAGGAGAGGATAGTTTGAGGGACACTGGAAAAACAGGATTGTGGGAAGAAAGGAAACAAGAATGGTTCCAAGCCACCTGGCCAGCACGATCCCAGCCCTTCACCTACCTGTACATTTTGTCATATATGTTGGTCATGTCCGCTTGCACAAAGATTCTGGATATAATTTTATGCATTCTGTTTTAATGACCACTTCCCATGAAATCTAGTGAAGCAGTTCTAAACTTAAAACCTGATGGTATTTCCAAGCACCAATTCGTACTTATGATCCATGTTCTGATGGCTACGAAGCAGGCAACCACTAAGGCAAGGCTTTCTGAATCCATTCATGTAGCTGAAGTTAAAAGTAGGTAACAATGGCCAACAATTAACATAAAATTGATGGCAAAACTAAGTTTTCAAAAGTCTGGGACCCATGGAACTCACATTTCCTGCCAAATGGCTTTGACCGGCAAGTATTTAACCTTTGATAAGCTGGTCAAGTCGATTTTTATTTGCAACTGCTAAGAACCTTCTCTGGTCCCTTCTCCACTATTTTTGGAACTTCACCCAAACCTTTTTTCGTCTCCCAGAACACCACCCTTCCTTCCCCCCACACTTTCTCCAAATGAAAGCTATTACCCTCTTTACCTTAATCTCCTCCTTATTCCTTCCTTCTACTTAGGTTGAGTTGTGTACTTTTCAGCTATGCCTATAAAGCCTAATTAATGGTTGTATCTCTTAAGATATTATTCTAATGGCGCAACTACTGTCTATCATGACAATTCAATCTTTTTACTTTTGCAAAGTTTCTAAGAAACAGATTGACCAACAAATAGCATCCATCTCTACCTAAAAGGTATTCTTTATCTTCTAAAGCTCTTTTGTTTCTCGGAAGGCTTGAAGTTCACATTTGTGTCCTGCAGATCCTTCTCATTTCTGGCTTGACTCAGGTTACATTCAATGGCTTTTTTTTATGTACCCCAGAACAGCTCAGGATCATTGTGGTGAACGTTCGGAAATTCCTGATACTTGAATGTCCATCACCTGGCCACAGTTTTACTTTAATGTAAACTGAGTGATATTTCAGAACAGTTGTAGAGTTCGTCCATCTGCAGTGGGGTCTTGATGTCCTAAACCTCTTAAGCTCTTATCAGTCTGCTCAAATGGTTCAACTTACAAAATATAACTGACTTACACAAGTTGCTCAAAGCTCTCTTGTTTCTCAGATGGCTTTAAGTTCACATTTGTGTCCTGCAGATCCTTGTGGAATCCTTTTCTCACATACAGTGATGTCACTGTTGGTCTCCACACCTTGCCATGGCTGTTCTGTCCTGATCCGGAGTCACCTGACCACTCCTGCCCTCGGGCTCCAACCTTTCATTTGTTTTTTTCAAGCTGACTTCTCATTTCTGGCTTGAGTCAGGTTACATTCAATGACCTTTATTTGTACCCCAGAACAGCTCAGGACCATTGTTGTGAATGTTCGGAAATTCCTGATACTTGAATGTCCACCACCTGGCCACAGTTTTACTTTAATGTAAACTGAGTGATATTTCAGAACAGTTGTAGAGTTCGTCCATCTGCAGTGGGGTCTTGGTGTCCTAAACCTCTTAAGCTCTTCTCAGTCTGCTCAAATGGTTCAACTTACAAAATATAACTGACCTACACAAGTTGCTCAAATCTCTCTTGTTCCTCAGATGGCTTGAAATTCACATTTGTGTCCTGCAGATCCTTGTGGAATCCCTTCCTCACATACAGTGATGTCACTGTTGGTCTCCAGACCCTGTGATGGCTGTTCCGTCCTGATCTGGAGTCATCTGACCGTTCCTGGCCCTCAGGCTCCAACTTTTGTTTTGTAATTTCAAAACTGACTTCTCATTTCTGGCTTGAGTTAGGTTGCATTCAATTACTTTTTTTTGTGCCCCAGAACAGCTCAGGACCATTGATGTGAATGTTCAGAAATTCCTGATACTTGAATGTCCATCACCTGGCCACAGTTTTACTTTAATGTAAATTGAGTGATATTTCAGAACAGTTGTAGAGTTCGTCCATCTACAGTGGGGTCTTGGAGTCCTAAACCTCTTAAGCTCTTATCAGTCTGCTCAAATGGTTCAACTTACAAAATATAACTGACTTACACAAGTTGCTCAAAGCTCTCTTGTTTCTCAGATGGCTTTAAGTTTACATTTGTGCCCTGCAGATCCTTATGGAATCCTTCCCTCGCATGAAGTGAAGTCACTGTTGGTCTCTAGACCTTTCCATGGCTGCTCCGTCCAGATCTGGAGTCACCCGACCGCTCCTGCCCTCAGGCTCCAACCTTTCATTTGTTTTTTTCAAGCTGACTTCTCATTTCTGGTTTCAGTCAGGTTATATTTAATGACCTTTATTTCTACCCCAGGACAGCTCAGGACCATTGTTGTGAATGTTCAGAAATTCCTGATACTTGAATGTCCATCACCTGGCCAACTTACAAAATATAACTGACCTACACAAGTTGCTCAAAGCTCTCTTGTTTCTCAGATGGCTTTAAGTTTACATTTGTGCCCTGCAGATCCTTATGGAATCCTTCCCTCGCATGAAGTGAAGTCACTGTTGGTCTCTAGACCTTTCCATGGCTGCTCCGTCCAGATCTGGAGTCACCCGACCGCTCCTGCCCTCAGGCTCCAACCTTTCATTTGTTTTTTTCAAGCTGACTTCTCATTTCTGGTTTGAGTCAGGTTACATTTAATGACCTTTATTTGTACCCCAGAACAGCTCAGGACCATTGTTGTGAATGTTCAGAAATTCCTGATACTTGAATGTCCATCACCTGGCCACAGTTTTAATTTAATGTAAACTGAGTGATATTTCAGAACAGTTGTAGAGTTCGTCCATCTGCAGTGGGGTCTTGGTGTCCTAAACCTCTTAAGCTCTTATCAGTCTTCTCAAATGGTTCAACTTACAAAATATAATTGACTTACACAAGTTGCTCAAATCTCTCTTGTTTCTCAGATGGCTTTAAGTTCACATTTGTGTCCTGCAGATCCTTGTGGAATCCCTTCCTCACATACAGTGATGTCACTGTTGGTCTCCACACCTTGCCATGGCTGTTCCGTCCTGATCCGGAGTAACCTGACCGCTCCTGCCCTCGGGCTCAAACCTTTAATTTGTTTTTTCAAGCTGACTTCTCATTTCTGGCTTGAGTCAGGTTACATTCAATGACCTTTATTTGTACCCCAGAACAGCTCAGGACCATTGTTGTGAATGTTCAGAAATCCCTGACGCTGTGACTATGAGTGCCCTTCCTGGGAATCCCGAGATCAGGTCGGAGGCGGTGTGTGCCGGCTGTGGGGTACGCTGCACTTTCTGCTGAACAATCGCTATGCTGATACCTTACAATTATTATTATACAGTATTTATATAGCGCCAAAGCAGGGGCGGACTGACAACTCATGGGGTCCCCGGGCAATAGGGGATCATGGGGCCCCTGTGTCCTTGCCCAAACGCAAAAAAAGTCTATGAAAAAGGTACCAGGGGCATCTCATGGGGCCCCCTACTGACCCCGGGCCCTCGGGCAGTGCCCGAGTTTCCAAATGGTCAGTCCGCCCCTGCGCCAAAGGGTTTGCTCAGCGCTGTACAATAGTGGGGGGGGACAGAACATGAGACAATACAGTACAATACAATACATGAGGGGTTCAAGGGCCCTGCTCTTTCGAGCTTACAATCTAGGAGGGAGGGGGTAATAGCACAGGAGGAAGTGGTTGTGGGGGATGGAGTGGTGGGAGGAGTGGAGGAGATCGGTTGTTAGGTGAGGGTGGGGTAGGCTTTCCTGAAGAGATGGGTTTTCAGGGTGCGCCTGAAGGTGAGGAGGGTAGGTGACAGTCTGATGGATTGGGGTAGGGAGTTCCAGAGGATGGGGGAAGTCCTGGAGAAGTCCTGCAGTTGGGCGTGGGAGGAGGAGACCAGGGAGCTAGAGAGAAGGAGGTCCTGTGAGGAGCGAAGGGTACGGGTAGGGTAGTATTTGGGTATCAGGTCGGTTAGGTAGTTTGGGGCGGCGTTGTGAATGGCTTTGTAGGTCAGAGTTAGTCATTTGAATTTGAATCACAATAAATGAATCCTTTACAATATCACGCATTATAATGGCATGTTCCTGCCTATTATACATAAATACAATGTTCTGCATATTTCTGTTACATTGTAACCGTATTCCATAACAGCTCACTAACCGCAGTCAAAGGACTCATGGTTCTTTCTGATTATTTAGGCCAATGCTTAGGGAACAGGCCTCCAATAAGAGGATTCCCCAAGCGTCACATGACCAGCAGCATTTAACCTTTGCATTGGTTAGTAAGCCTCTCCGTTGCATGTCAAGTTAGCCATGATGGAAACAGAGAATGGGCAAACTAGACATACAATTGCATACTGGCTGCTCTTATGATGTACGCATGACATCTTGGCAAAGGGGATACTCCGTAGAATACCTGTTGTTCTTCCAAAGATGATTAACTTCCTTCATTGGGCCACTAAATGACCAACAGACACCTGGGAACATCTGACCATAACACCTATGTGAGCTTGTTGGACATCCCATTCCAAACCATAGTCATTAGTGCGGCATTGCTCCCCCCCCCCCCCAATCCTCACTTGTGGTTAAAGCAGCCTCCATTCCTCTGGGTAGGGAGACTTTCTACAAGATTTTAGAGTGTGTCTATGGGAATTTGTTCTCATTCTGTTAAAAGATCATGACTATTGCACCAGAGATAGGCTCGTCCACTTCCCCATTACCACCATTACCGTTCCACACCAACCCCCTTCCCCTTAACCAATTATACTAACAAAAGACATAACACCAATTTTGGAGTAAATGGCCAACATGGCCTTTTATTAACAACTCCAACCATTCCTTATACCAGAAACCCACAGAATTGTTGTTGGTCTTCGAAGGCACCCCCAAAACGATCCGAAATGCACCTGCGGACAACCATATACACTAGGCCTCCAGCCGCAACCAACCAGCTCGGAGACAACCATACCGTCCGCAGTGCAGCACCACCACCTTCCAGTTAAACCTTGGTTAACTGGGAATGTCCCCGGGCATCCCATACCACGGATGGGTCCCACACCATTGTTGTTTACCTTCCAAATAAGAACTGCCTCCAAAGACCAACAACCGTCCATGAACCAACAGAATCCCCCCCTCTACCTGGAGGGACCCAAAACTCACCCAAACAGGGAGGGCAGGAGGGAAGCTCACACTCTTGCTGTCCAGCTAACTGACGCCCCCTCACAGAACCTCCCACCCTAAGGTGCAGCAAAACCCCACCTACACCAACCTCTACCAATCAGCTACCCCCCACTAACAATAACAAATCCCCCTGGAGCTACCTTAACCCTTTCTGCTCTTCCTTCCCCCACTCTGGGCCTAGTCATGTATGCCCTGCGCTATTTTTCTTTATTTCGCTACGGGCATTTCTTTTGTGAGGTCAGGTACTGATGTTGGTCGAGATGATATTGGCTGACATTGGTTGAAAAGACTTGGCTCATAATTGGTGTTTTTTAATATAAGTCCAAAGGTGTTTAATATCATTGTGGTCGGTTACCCCACACCATGCTGGTCGAAGAATGACTTTATAGACTTGGTTTTGCGCACAGGGACACAGTCATGCTGGACCAAAAAAAAGATCTTCCCCACACAGAGGTGCACGATTGTCTAACATGTCTTTTCAAGCTGTAGTATCAACAGTATCCTTCACTATAAAAAATTGAACTTGGTTGTTTGAATGGGTGTTCATATACATTTTTGGCCATATACACTCACCAGCCACTTTATTAGGTCCACCTTCCTAGTACCGGGTTGGACCCCCCTTTGCCTTCAGAACTGCCTTAGATCTTCGTGGCATGGATTCAACAAGGTGTTGGAAAAATTCCTCAGAGATTTTGGTCCATACTGACATGAGTTGTTGTCTTTCTGTCATCTGGAACCAGACTGCCCATTCTCCTCTGACCTCTGACACCAACAAGGTATTTTCCTCCACACAACTGCCACTCACTGGACACTTTATTTTTTTCGGACCATTCTCTGTAAACCCTAGAGATGGTTGTGCTTGAAAATCCCAGTAGATCAACAGTTTCTGAAATACTCAGACCAGCCCGTCTGGCACCAACAACCATGCCACGTTCAAAGTCACTTAAATTCCCATTCTTCCCCAATCTGGTGATCGGTTTGAACTTCTGCAAGTCGTCTTCACCATGTCTAGATGTCTAAATACATTGAGTTGGTGCCATGTGATTGGCTGATTAGTAATTTGAGTTACCAAGCCGTTGATCAGGTGTTTGGCTGGTGGCCGGTGAGTGTAAGTAGGTATGATAGTCTGTTGTCTACATACTTTGGTAATAGAGTATAGATTATTATTATTATTATTATACAAGATTTATATAGCACCAACAGTTTGCTCAGCGCTTTACAAAATGAAGGCGGACATTACAGTTACAATACAATTTGGTACAAGAGGAAACAGAGGGCCCTGATCCTGAGAGCTTACAATCTAGGAGGAAGGGTTGAGTGATACAAAAGGTAATAGCTGTGGGGGGGATGAGCTGATGGAGGAAATAAATGGCGGTTTACTAGGTAGCAACAGCATAGACTTCTTTAAAGAGAAAGGTTTTCATGGATTGTCTAAAGGTGGATAGATTAGGAGACAGCTGAACAGATTGGGGTAGAGAATTCCATAGGGTGGGAGAAGCTCAGGAGTCCTGGAGGTAAGCATGGGAGGAGGTGATACGGGAACTAGAGAACAGAAGGTCTTGGGAGGATCGAAGAGAGCGGTTTGGTCGATATTTTGAGACCAGGTTGGTGATGTAGCTGGGGGCAGAGTTGTGGATGGCTTTGTAAGTTGTTGTTAGTATTTTTAATTTTATTTGTTGAGCAAAGGGAAGCCAGAGGAGGGATTGGCAGAGAGGGGTGGTGGACACTGAGTGGAAGCCAGTGGAGGGATTGGCAGAGAGGGGTGGAGGACACTGAGTGGAGGTCAGTGGAGGGATTGGCAGAGAGGGGTGGAGGACACTGAGTGGAAGCCAGTGGAGGGATTGGCAGAGAGGGGTGGAGGACACTGAGTGGAGACTAGTGAAGGGATTGGCAGAGAGGGGTGGAGGACATTGAGTGGAGGTCAGTGGAGGGATTGGCAGAGAGGGGTGGAGGACACTGAGTGGAAGCCAGTGGAGGGATTGGCAGAGAGGGGTGGAGGACACTGAGTGGAGGTCAGTGGAGGGATTGGCAGAGAGGGGTGGAGGACACTGAGTGGAAGCCAGTGGAGGGATTGGCAGAGAGGGGTGGAGGACACTGAGTGGAGACTAGTGAAGGGATTGGCAGAGAGGGGTGGAGGACACTGAGTGGAGGCCAGTGGAGGGATTGGCAGAGAGAGATGGAGGACACTGAGTGGAGGCCAATGGAGGGATTGGCAGAGAGGGGTGGAAGACACTGAGTGGAGGCCAGTGAAGGGATTGGCAGAGAGGGGTGGAGGACACTGAGTGGAGGCCAGTGGAGGGATTGGCAGAGAGAGATGGAGGACACTGAGTGGAGGCATTGGCAGAGAGGGGTGGAGGACACTGAACATTTGGTAAGGTGGATGAGTCTGGCAGCAGTATTCATTATAGACTGGAGGGGGGAGGGCCTATGTAAAGGTCAGTCAATGAGGAGGGAGTTGCAGTAGTCGAGTCGAGAGATGACCAGGGAGTGAATTAGGAGCTTTGTGGTATCATTGATTTAAAAGTGGGGGTATTCTGGAGATGTTGCAGAGGTTGAGGTGGCATGATTTGGACAGGGATTGGATGTGGGCCATCTACTCTCTCTTACCTGTGATGGTCAATCTGGCTAAAGATGATCCACCCAGAAAGTCATAGTCAACTGCTCCGCTCTGCTCTCCATTAACATACCAAACCACAAGTGGAGTCACACTTCTAGAGTTTTCCTGTCAAGCACAAGAACGCAAACCTAAAGAAAGTTTCTCAGAAGGATTCTCCCGGCAGGTTCGGTGAAAGACCAGCCAGCAACTTGTAGAACTTTATGGTTGCTTGTATCTTCTGCTAAAAAGCTTCTAAAGCACAACATGGGGATTTCTTTATCCCATGAGGAAGCTTTATTCATGAGTGTACTATCTACGGCCATTGTTCACCAGACAACCCAGATCCTTTAAGGAATCACTCACTAGCAGATCGGCAAAGCTCGCTTCCACAATATTAACACCAAACCTTTGTGTATTTTAGGCCTGTATTGGGTGTTTACAAGTTTTTTTTCCAATCTTATGTTGCATTCTTTTGTACTTCGAAATAAAACGCGTTCTTCAGTTCGATCGGCTGAGATTCTGTTTTGTTACGAGACTCTCAATGAGACAGCGATCAATAATTGGTTTCAGTGTTAATTATTATAATGCCAATTTGTTTACACTGCGGGATTATCGCTGATCTTTTAGTGTATTGAAGTCTCAAGATGTGTCAAGAACACTTAATATGAATGTACAGAGAACGTCTATTATAGAGTGCAGAGCGTGCCGTCCCGTGTGGAGTCACAACCACCAGATCAGGATTTATCTGTCCAACCACAGAGGGATCTCTTCATAGCAAATATAGGAGAACCAAAACTGTTCAGAGAAACAAACACACAGCAACTGTTCCCTGTATCACTGGATACAAGGGAAGGAAGGAAGGAAGGAAGGAAGGAAGGAAGGAAGGAAGGAAGGAAGGAAGGAAGGAAGGAAGGAAGGAAGGAAAGGAGGAAGTAAAGATAGTATGCTGGGAGGAGAATGGATAGAAAGGACTGAGAGGAAAGAAGGGAGGGACTGGAGGGAGGGAGGGAGGGAGGAAGGAAGGAAGGAAGGAAGGGAGGGAGGGAGGGAGGGAGGAAGGAAGGAAGGAAGGAATGAAGGAAGGAAGGAAGGAAGGAAGGAAGGAAGGAAGGAAGGAAGGAAGGAAGGAAAGGTAGGATACTGAAAGAATGTATAGACAGAAAAGGAAGGTAGGAAGGAAGAAAAGGAGGGAATAAAGATAGGATACTGGGAGGAGAATTGATAGGAAGGAAGGAAGGAAGGAAGGAAGGAAGGAGAAAAGATAGGATGCTGGGAGGAAGAATGGACAGACGGTGTTGAGAGGAAGGAAGGAAGGAAGGAAGGAAGGAAGGAAGGGATGGAAGGAAGGAAGGAAAGGAGGGAATAAAGATAGGATACTGGGAGGAGAATGGAAAGGAAGGAAGGAAGGAAGGAGGGAAGGAGGGAAGGAGGAAGGAAGGAAGGAAGGGAGAAGATAGGATGCTGGTAGTAAGAATGGACAGACGGTGTTGAGAGGAAGGAAGGAAGGGATGGAAGGAGGAAGGAAGGAAGGAAGGAAGGAAGGAAGGAAGGAAGGAAGGGAGAAGATAGGATGCTGGTAGTAAGAATGGACAGACGGTGTTGAGAGGAAGGAAGGAAGGAAGGAAGGGATGGAAGGAGGAAGGAAGGAAGGAGAAGGAGGAAGGAAGGAAGGAGAGGGAGGAAGGAAGGAAGGAAGGAAGGAAGGAAGGAAGGAAGGAAGGAAGGAAGGAAGGAAGGAAGGAAGGAAGGAAAAGGAGGAAGGAAGGAAGGGATGGAAGAAGGAAGGAAGGAAGGATACTGGGAAAAAGAATACATCTCCAGGAATCTGCAGAGGAAGCGACCATTTCCATTCCAGAAACCAATAAATGAGCATTATGCGGAGGAAAGGAGGACTTTGTGTGATTTGTCCTGCGCCGGCTCGGAGAGAACATTTGGACAAAAGGGTCGTTCCAAAAATAGAGAGAAGAGCTTGGATTACCACCTACGAAGGGTATGCCCATTTCTGCCGGTATAATTACATCCTCGTAACCTGAGCCCGGCGCACATTTACAAGGGCAGTGATAAGCAAACTCACACGTACAATAGTGACGGCTACAAGGTCACCCGACTACCGGGACGGATCTCTCACCTCTGCAGCAATGACATCATTTAATGAGGGACAGCAAAGTGCTGCAGCTATGAGCAAAGGGCAGTGACCACCAACAACCAATCAGAAATCAGCTTTTTATTTGTCTACAGTAAATTCAGATCTGATTAATTGTCATTAGTGATAAGGGAATCACAGAAACTATAAAACTTGTAACTGTTACTTTAGGATTTAGTGGATTCTGAGGAGTTAGACCTCTTTGATGGTCTTTCCTATGTATCGGAGACTCTGTTGGTGAGGATTGCTGAGTTCCCAGGTCTGTACACCCGCTGTGCCCATCCTTAGGGGTTCCCACCATCCCTGTGCTGAGTTCTCAGATCTGTACGCCTGCTGTGCCCATTATGAGGGGTTCCCACCATCCCTGTGCTGAGTTCCCGGGTCTGTACACCCACTGTACCCATTATGAGCGATTCCCTCCATCCCTGTGCCAAGTTCCCAGGTCTGTACACCCGCTGTGCCCATCCTTAGGGGTTCCCACCATCCCTGTGCTGAGTTCTCAGATCTGTACGCCTGCTGTGCCCATTATAAGGGGTTTCCACCATCCCTGTGCCAAGTTCCCGGATCTGTACACCCGCTGTGCCCATTATGATGGGGTTCCCACCATCCCTGTGCCGAGTTCCCGGGTCTGTACACCCGCTGTGCCCATTACGAGGGGTTCCCACCGTCGCTGTGCCAAGTTCCCAGGTGGGGAAACTGAATGGAAGGAAGGTAGAAAGGTTAGAAAGAGTGGCTACTGAATAGAAGTCTTCTCAGCAGTTTGGAGCGTGGATATGTTAGGTGATGAAGAGATTGGATGGAAGGACGTTGGGCAGATTGGAGGATGGAAAAAGTATAAAGGGGATATGGGCAGTTTAGAAGGTGGGATAATATGGTGGGGTTATGGTGTATTTAGGGGGGGGTTACGATGTATTTAGGGAGGGGTTATGGTGTATTTAGGGAGGGGTTATGGTTGATTATTGAGTTAGTTGTGACCTGCACCTTGATATATAGTGAGCTCTATAGGCAGGCAGAAGTATCATTATTGCACATATCACTGGAAATGAGCATCAGGCAGTCTTCAATATACAGTCAGGTCCATAAATATTGGGACATGGACACAATTCTAACATTTTTGGCTCTATACACCACCACAATGGATATGAAATGAAACGAACAAGATGTGCTTTAACTGCAGACTTTCAGCTTTAATTTGAGGGTATTTACATCCAAAGCAGGTGAACGGTGTAGGAATTACAACAGTTTGCATATGTGCCTCCCACTTGTTAAGGGACCAAAAGTAATGGGACAGAATAATAATCCTAAATCAAACTTTCACTTTTTAATACTTGGTTGTAAATCCTTTGCAGTCAATTACAGCCTGAAGTGTGGAACGCATAGACATCACCAGACGCTGGGTGTCATCCCTGGTGATGCTCTGCCAGGCCTCTACTGCAACTGTCTTCAGTTCCTGCTTGTTCTTGGGGCATTTTCCCTTCAGTTTTGTCTTCAGCAAGTGAAATGCTCAATCGGATTCAGGTCAGGTGATGGACTTGGCCATTGCAGAACATTCCACTTCTTTGGTTGCTTTTGCAGTATGCTTTGGGTCATTGTCCATCTGCACTGTGAAGCGTCCAATGAGTTGTGAAGCATTTGGCTGAATATGAGCCGATAATATTCCCGAAACACTTCACAATTCATCCGGCTGCTTCTGTCAGCCGTCACATCATCAATAAATACAAGAGAAGCAGTTCCATTGGCAGCCATACATGCCCACGCCATGACACTACCACCACCATGATCACTGATGAGGTGGTATGCTGAGGATCATGAGCAGTTCCTTCTCCATACTCTTCTCTTCCCATCACTCTGGTACAAGTTGATGTCGGTCTCATCTGTCCATAGGATGTTGTTCCAGAACTGTGAAGGCTTTTTTACATGTCGTTTGGCAAACTCTAATCTGGCCTTCCTGTTTTTGAGGCTCACCAATGGTTTCCATCTTGTGGTGAACCCTCTGTATTCACTCTGGTGAAGTCTTCTCTTGATTGGTGACTTTGACACACATACACCTACCTCCTGGAGAGTGTTCTTGATCTGGCCAACTGTTGTGAAGGGTGTTTTCTTCACCAGGGAAAGAATTCTTCGGTCATCCACCACAGTTGTTTTGGCCACGCCTAATGTTTTTGCTATCTCTCTGATGGGTTTGTTTTGTTTTTTCAGCCTAATGATGGCTTCACTGATAGTGACAGCTCTTTGGATCTCATCTTGAGAGTTGACAGCAACAGATTCCAAATGCAAATAGCACACTTGAAATGAACTCTGGACCTTTTATCTGCTCATTGTAATTGGGATAATGAGGGAATAACACACACCTGGCCATGGAACAGCTGAGAAGCCAATTGTCCCATTACTTTTGGTCCCTTAACAAGTGGGAGGCACATATGCAAACTGTTGTAATTCCTACACCGTTCACCTGATTTGGATGTAAATACCCTCAAATTAAAGCTGACAGTCTGCAGTTAAAGCACATCTTGTTCGTTTCATTTCAAATCCATTGTGGTGGTGTATAAAGCCAAAAATGTTAGAATTGTGTCCATGTCCCAATATTTATGGACCTGACTGCATTGAAAATGGGTCAGAATGACGAAAATTTGTCTTATAAAATTTACAAAAATAGACCTAAATCATGCTAACGTAACAGAGGGCTTCTGAGCAGGGGCGTATTTACCACAAGGCAAACAAGGCATTTGCCTAGGGCGGCATTATTTAGGGGGAAGAAGGGATATATACGGCATGGGGACCAGGTGGGGTCCGAGAGAGGCTTCAGGCTGCTTGATGGTGCATGTAGAGCCCAACTGTTGTTCTCGGGGATGTCCAGAGCTGTGAAGGTGCGTGTCTTTCTCCCTGCCGCTGTTGGGGGGTGTTAGTGGAAGGCTCTCTTGGGTGGGGTGGGATGTGGGGCAGGGGCATTGTTGGTCACTGTCAGGCACTCTCCCGAGCCTGACAGTGGGGGGGGTGTCTGGTGTTGGTCGGTGTGAGGCTCTCTCCCTGCTGGGGATGGGGGTGTCCGATTTTTGTGTTGCCTAGGGCAGCACGACACCTAAATACACCACTGCTTCTGAGGACCCTCCTTATCTCAGTCCAGAAGAGACCCGCATGAATGGGCAGGGGTGTTGTTGGGCTCTCTCCTTGGTGGATTGGGGTGTCTGGTGCTGGTAGGTATGAGGCTTTCTCTCTACCGGGGACAGGGGTGTCCAATTTTTGTGTTGCCTAGGGCAGCATGAAACCTAAATACACCACTGCTTCTGAGGACCCTCCTTATCTCAGTCCAGAACAGACCTGTATGGATAGGCAGGGGTGTTGTTGGGCTCTCTCCTCGGTGGGTTGGGGTGTCTGGTGTTGGTCGGTGTGAGGCTCTCTCTCTGCTGGGGGACGGGGATGTCCGATTTATGTGTTGCCTAGGGCAGCACGACACCTAAATACACCACTGCTTCTGAGGACCCTCCTTATCTCAGTCCAGAACAGACCTGTATGGATGGGCAGGGGTGTTGTTGGGCTCTCTCCTTGGTGGGTTGGGGGTGTCTGGTGCTGGTAGGTATGAGACTCTCTCTCTGCCGGGGACGGGAGTGTCCAATTTTTGTGTTGCCTAGGGCAGCACGACACCTAAATACACCACTGCTTCTGAGGACCCTCCTTATCTCAGTCCAGAACAGACCTGTATGGATAGGCAGGGGTGTTGTTGGGCTCTCTCCTTGGTGGGTTGTGGTATCTGGTGTTGGTCGGTGTGAGGCTCTCTCTCTGCTGGGGGACGGGGGTGTCCGATTTATGTGTTGCCTAGGGCAGCACGACACCTAAATACACCACTGCTTCTGAGGACCCTCCTTATCTCAGTCCAGAACAGACCTGTATGGATGGACAGGGGTGTTGTTGGGCTCTCTCCTTTGTGTAGGGGGTGTCTGGTGTTGGTCGGTATGAGGCTCTCTCTCTGCCGGGGAGGGAGTGTCCGATTTTTGTGTTGCCTAGGGCAGCACGACACCTAAATACACCACTGCTTCTGAGGACCCTCCTTATCTCAGTCCAGAACAGACCTGTATGGATGGACAGGGGTGTTGTTGGGCTCTCTCCTTGGTGGGTTGGGGTGTCTGGTATTGGTCGGTGTGAGGCTCTCTCTCTGCTGGGGGACGGGGGTGTCCGATTTATGTGTTGCCTAGGGCAGCACGACACCTAAATACACCACTGCTTCTGAGGACCCTCCTTATCTCAGTCCAGAACAGACCTGTATGGATAGGCAGGGGTGTTGTTGGGCTCTCTCCTTGGTGGGTTGTGGTATCTGGTGTTGGTCGGTGTGAGGCTCTCTCTCTGCTGGGGGACGGGGGTGTCCGATTTATGTGTTGCCTAGGGCAGCACGACACCTAAATACACCACTGCTTCTGAGGACCCTCCTTATCTCAGTCCAGAACAGACCCGCATGGTCATAATTCCTTTTATTGGGCCGTATTTCTCTAGTAGAGCGATAAACCGTCTCATTCCTCCTGTGTACACTTTATTTTCAATTTTCATCCCCCGAAGATCTCTCTGTCTCTTCACTTTAAACATTCTTTAAACCGCAGTCTGCCGCTCACAGTAAAACGGAAGGTCGACTTAACAGGTTGTCGGGAACGGTGTAGAGTAATTACGCTGCCCGCAGGGCGTCCTGGGGAGAGTTTAGTGGTTTTGTGGTTTATTACTCACATAAAAAGACTACCGTCTTGATACAATAGATTCCTCCAGTTAGCTGTCCCCGAGGAGCCGGCGTGCACAGGTCTCCATAAAACGTACAGAACAAAACAAAACACTTCCATTCCCCGGTGTGAGAGTCTCCTGGCTGATCGCTTTCACTTCTGGACGAGAGACTCTTCGCATTCTCCATCGGGGATTCCGCAACGCTATAAAACCTTTTCCGTCTTGCCGATAACCAATTAAAGTGGACCTGTCACAAGTCTGTAGGATTTAATTCCTGATATGTTACAATATACTACACCACTATCATTTTTTAGAACAGCTCCACCTATTATCATTAAGTACCAGTTGGTGACTTGGCCTAGGCTGAGATGATGTCATCAGTCTGCTGCAGGCAGGAGGAAGCATTTCCTCAGTCTCCTCTCCTCCAGTGATTAGGTTGCAACATTGTAATTTTGTATCAATTACAAGATGAGAGGCTGCAGGAGGGTTGATATTTGCAGCTCCCTCTTTTCTAGGAGGAACCTTCCACAAGAATGTGGGGTGAGCCTGAAGGAAGTTGTGTCCATTCAACCAGCATCAGTTGGTGACTTGGCCTAGGTTGAGAGGATGTCATCAGTCTGCTGCAGGCAGGAGGAAGCATTTCCTCAGTCTCCTCTCCTCCAGTGATTAGGTTGCAACATTGTAACTTTGTATCAATTACAAGATGAGAAGCTGCAGGAGGGTTGATATTTCCAGCTCCCTCTCTTCTAGGAGGAACCTTCCACAAGAATGTGGGGTGAGCCTGAAGGAAGTTGTGTCCAT
Organism: Staurois parvus; assembly: GCF_062004578.1. Classification (NCBI taxonomy): domain Eukaryota; kingdom Metazoa; phylum Chordata; class Amphibia; order Anura; family Ranidae; genus Staurois; species Staurois parvus. The sequence goes on from NW_028320159.1 coordinate 75,172, forward strand.
TCAACCAGCATCAGTTGGTGACTTGGCCTAGGTTGAGAGGATGTCATCAGTCTGCTGCAGGCAGGAGGAAGCATTTCCTCAGTCTCTTCTCCTCCAGTGATTAGGTTGCAACATTGTAACTTTGTATCAATTACAAGATGAGAAGCTGCAGGAGGGTTGATATTTCCAGCTCCCTCTCTTCTAGGAGGAACCTTCCACAAGAATGTGGGGTGAGCCTGAAGGAAGTTGTGTCCATTCAACCAGCATCAGTTGGTGACTTGGCCTAGGTTGAGAGGATGTCATCAGTCTGCTGCAGGCAGGAGGAAGCATTTCCTCAGTCTCCTCTCCTCCAGTGATTAGGTTGCAACATTGTAATTTTGTATCAATTACAAGATGAGAGGCTGCAGGAGGGTTGATATTTGCAGCTCCCTCTTTTCTAGGAGGAACCTTCCACAAGAATGTGGGGTGTGCCAGAGGGAAGTTGTGTCCATTCAGCTAGCATCAGTTGGTGACCTTGCCTAGGTTGAGATGATGACATCAACCTGCTGCAGGCAGGAGGAAGCATTTCCTCAATCTCCTCTCCTCCAGTGATTAGGTCGCAACTTTGTAATTTTGTATCAATTACAAGATGAGAGGCTGCAGGAGGGTTTATATTTCCGGCTCCCTCTCTTGTAGGAGGACCTTCCACAAGAATGTGGGGTGTTCCTGTGGGAAGTTGTGCCCATTCAGCCAAAAAGAAGATTTTGGAGGTCAGGTAGTGATGCTGGATGAGACGACCTGGCTCACTAAGGAGTTCAGTAGGACTGAGGTCAACTTCTTCACACCATAACCATCAGACCACGCCGTTGTGGAGCTTGCTTCACTCTTCTGAGAAGACTTCCCACAAAATTGTAGAGTATCTGTGGGAATTTGTGTCCCATCAGCCAAAGGAACATTCGTGGGATCAGGTACTGATCCTGGATGAGAAGACCTGGCTCAAAATCAGCACTTCGATTCATCCCAAAGGTGTACAATAGAGTTGGGATCAGGGCCTTGTGTGTTGACTATTCAAGTTCCAGGTAGTGATGTTGAATGAGAAGACCTGGCTCACAATTGGCATTCCAATTTATCCCAAAGGTGTTCAATACGGTGGAAGTCAGGGTTCTGTGCAGGATACGTGAGCTCCTCCACACCATGCCCATCAAACCTTGCCATTATGGAGCTTGCTTCACTCTTCTGAGAAGGTTTCCCACAAAATTTTAGAGTGTCTGGGAATTTGTGTCCCATCAGCCAAAGGAACTTTTGTGGGATCAGGTACTGATGAGGGTTGACAAGAGCTGGCTCACAATCGGCACTCTATTCATCCCAAAGGTGCCCAGCAAGGTTGAGGTCAGGGCCTTGTGTGTTGTCCATTTGAGTTCCTGGTAGTGATGTTGGATGAGAAGACCTGGCTATCAGCTGGCAATCCAATTTATCCCAAACGTGTTCAGAAGGGTTGAGGTCAGGGCTCTGTGCAGGACACTTCTGTTCCTCCATACCACACCCACCAAATCACACCATTATGGAGCTGGCTTCACTCTTCTGAGAAGGCTTCCTGCAAACTTTTAGAGTGTCTGTGGGAATTTGTGTCCAATCAGCCAAAGAAACATTTGTAAGGTCAGGTACTGAGGCTGGATGAGAAGACCTGACTCATAATCAGCACTCTGATTCATCCCAAATGTAGGGTTGAGGTCAGGGCTCTGTTTGCTGACTACTTGGGCTTGTCCATACTGAATGGGTCAAACAATGTCTTTATGGAGCTGGATTGTACACAGAAACACAATCATGCTGGAAGAGAAGAGCGCCTTCCCCAAACTGTACTTAATAGGAGCTTGTTGGAATTCCTATTCCAAAACCATGGCCATCAATATGGAGTTGACCTCCTTTGTGGCTGTAACAGTCTCCATTCTTCTGAGAAGGCTTCTGTCAGGGATCCCTCCGTGCAGCCATGCGACGGCGCCGGATCCCCTCAGGCCGCGATGGTGTGAGTGCACATGCGCTCCCTTGTACTTGATTTGCTCGTTTGATCCTGACCCGGCTTGTCTGACTCTGCTGCACCTACTTACCTGTATCTGCACCCGGCCTGCATCCTGGTCTCCACCATACTTACCTGCTGCTGCACCCACGGTCCTGCACCCAGCCTGCATCCTGGTCACCACCATACCTGCCTGCTGCCGCATCCATGCTCCTGTGTCCGTTCCCAGTCTGCATCCTGATTGCCGTCATACCTGCCTGCCTGCTGCACCTACGTTCCTGCATCCGCACCTGGCCTGCATCCGGATCTCCTGGGTCTTCGCCTAACTGCCACCAGCTCCAGACCTACCCGGCACTTGTGCCACTCCTGGCTCTGCGCCCTCTGTTCCCACTATCAGGGGCTCCGAGCAGGAGTAGTAAGAGGACGCCTCCTCTCCACGTCAGGCTCCCCAACCAGGTACGTGACAGCTTCCAAATGATTTTGAAGGGTCTACAGCAGGGGTGGACTGACAACTCATGGGGTTCCCGGGCAGTAGGGGATAATGGGGCCCCTGTGTCTTTGCCCAAATTCAAAAAAGCCTATGAAAAAGGTACCAGAGGCATCTCATGGGGCCCCCTACTGACCCCGGGCCCTCGGGCAGTGCCTGAATTTGTAAATGGTCAGTCCACCCCTGGCCTACAGTATATGAAAAATGTGCTCATTTTTGAAGTTAGGGATTGATGTAGGATGGGAAAACTTGGCTCAAAATCGACGTTCCAATTTATCCCAAAAGGTGTTTAGTAGGGTTCAAGTTGGGGAACTGTGTAGACCACTCATGCTCCTCATCACCAAACTGGTCAAACCATGTCTTTATGGCTTAGCTAGCTTTGTACACGGGGGCACAGTCATGGTGGAACAGAAAAGGGTCTTCACCAAACTGTTACCACAAGGCTGGAAGAGTACAATTGTCTACAGTGTCTTTGTATGATGTGGTATTACCAGGACCCTTCACTGGAGACACCTGAACTCCATCATCTGAAGTAGATTTCTGAAACTTCTGGCCATTAAGGTAGGTGTGATGGTCAGGTGTGAACATAGCAAATGATGGCATATTATACTGACTTAGGAGTCCAAGGCAGCTCACAGACTTCAGGCATGTGTTAGAAGAAGCTGAAAACTGAAGACCTGGAAAATGTAGTCTTGCAAGACCATACGGTGATGGAGCAAGGATGGCTGAACGCGGAAGAGAAGACTTTATGGGTTATTGTTGGACATTATGAATTTGATGTTGTTTCTCTCACTGAAGCTCACTCTAATCTCCCCCGGGGCTTCTGATTGTCTCCCAGCCGATGATCAGGAATGGAAATGAGAAGTTTCTGAAAGAAATTCCGATTATTTCCCAGACATGTTTGTTTTTCAGTCTCTTCTTGGATGGCGAAGTCACGTGCCATCTGCCTTTTCCTTTCATCCTCTCTCTGGTTCCCCATTTACCTTGTATCGTCAGGTCTTTGATAGGTCCCTGAGCTCGCCCTGCAGTGCATTTAGCAATTTAACTAATGGTGAAGGGATACAGTGTTTCTCTGGCTGCGTGACAGAACGCGCTCTCACAAGACGTCTCTCCCATTTGCAGACAGACGACTTCCTCCACGCTTCAGGCACGGACCGGATTCTTCCCTGTCATATTTTCCTGCAGTTTGCTTAAAGTAGAACTCCGGGCTCTCCTTCAGCCTTCAACAGCTGTACCGGCTCCTCTCCTTCAGCCTTGCACAGTTGTACCGGCTCCTCTCCTTCAGCCTTGCACGGTTGTACCGGCTCCTCTCCTTCAGCCTTCAACAGCTGTACCGGATCCTCTCCTTCAGCCTTGCACGGTTGTACCGGCTCCTCTCCTTCAGCCTTCAATGGTTGTACCGGCTCCTCTCCTTCAGCCTTGCACGGTTGTATCGGCTCCTCTCCTTCAGCCTTCAATGGTTGTACCGGCTCCTCTACTTCAGCCTTGCACGGTTGTACCGGCTCCTCTCCTTCAGCCTTGCACGGTTGTACCGGCTCCTCTTCTTTAGCCTTCAATGGTTGTACCGGCTCCTCTCCTTCAGCCTTGCACGGTTGTACCGGATCCTCTCCTTCAGCCTTCAATGGTTGTACCGGCTCCTCTCCTTCAGCCTTGCACGGTTGTATCGGCTCCTCTTCTTTAGCCTTCAATGGTTGTACCGGCTCCTCTCCTTCAGCCTTGCACGGTTGTACCGGCTCCTCTTCTTTAGCCTTCAATGGTTGTACCGGCTCCTCTCCTTCAGCCTTGCACGGTTGTACCGGCTCCTCTTCTTTAGCCTTCAATGGTTGTACCGGCTCCTCTACTTCAGCCTTGCACGGTTGTACCGGCTCCTCTCCTTCAGCCTTGCACGGTTGTATCGGCTCCTCTCCTTCAGCCTTCAACGGTTGTACCGGCTCCTCCCCTTCAGCCTTCAATGGTTGTACCGGATCCTCTCCTTCAGCCTTGCACAGTTCTACCGGCTCCTCTTCTTTAGCCTTCAATGGTTGTACCGACTCCTCTCCTTCAGCCTTCAACGGTTGTACCGGCTCCTCCCCTTCAGCCTTCAATGGTTGTATTGGCTCCTCCCCTTTAGTCTTGCACAGGTGTGCCAGCTCCTCCCCTTCAGTCTTGCACGATTGTATCGGCTCCTCCCCTTTAGCCTTCAACGGCTGTACCGGATCCTCTCCTTCAGTCTCGCATGGTTGTACTGGCTCCTCCCCTTCAATCTTGCACAGGTGTACTGGCTCCTCCCCTTCAGTCTTGCAGAATTGTATGGGCTCCTCCCCTTCAGTCTTGCACAGGTGTATTGGCTCCTCCCCTTCAGTCTTGCATGGTTGTACCGGCTCCTCTCTTTCAGCCTTCAATGGTTGTAACGGCTCCTCCTCTTTAGTCTTGCACAGGTGTGCCGGCTCCTCCCCTTCAGTCTTGCAGAATTGTATGGGCTCCTCCCCTTCAGTCTTGCACAGGTGTATTGGCTCCTCCCCTTCAGTCTTGCAGAGGTGTACCGGCCCCTCCCCTTTAGTCTTGCACAGTTGTGCTGGCTCCTCTCCTGGTCTGAAATGTCTTCCTCTGATATCACCGCACACTGTGAGCTTCTCACCATGTGCATTAGAAGCTGCAGCCAGTCAGATAGCGCTCATTTCCTGGCTGGAGGACGTCCAGCATCATCTAGCGCTTTCCCCCAGCTTAGCTCCCCCCCCCCCCAAAACGCATTGCATTTTATACCAAATGAATTGCTGTGTTTGCGCCATCCTGCTTTTCTTCTTTTGTAGTTGCTATGGGATTTCCCCATCTGAGGGGGGCTGCACCATTCCTGGTGGAACTTCCATGTCTGGCCTCTTCTGGCAACAGCAGTTTTCTGAGTGCTGGGAGTGACAGTTGTTTTTTATCCCTTAGATGCTGAGCGCACACAAATACGCGGCCTCTGGGCCTTGACGCAGAGCGGCCGCATACTTGCGTACCATTTGAAAATACATATGTGCTGAGAGCGCGCGGCCTGCGCATATGTCCGTGACTCACGGAAAGGTCCCGATCTCCCCTTGCGATCGGGACCTTTTCCGATCATGTGACCGCCGTGACAGCGAATCAAACCCCGCCCCGCCTCCCGGCTTCTGAAACCTCTTAAAGGGCCGGGGGGCGCCGGCGCAAAGGGGTTAAGGTTCAGCATCACATGAGAGCATGTGGGGTGCCTAGGAACGCCCACGCCTCCGGATTGAGCCATCCGTCATTTTTAGCTTCTCATAACTCCTTCCAAAAAGCCATCCCACTGCTTGCATTAGGACTGAGGGCTCTCGAGAGGAGTAGCTACAGTGATTTCCGTACAGAACCCTGCTGGTCCCTCCCACCAGCCACGATCTGTCTGCATTGCATAGAGAAGCACAAAGACCCAGTTGTGACATCACTGGCATTAAAGAAGGTGTATCATTTTAAAAGAAATAAAGGTTTTGATGACGCCAGCAGATCGATACAAGTAGTAGGAGTACATAGAGTACATAGAAATGGACCCTGTGGAAGGATTTGCCCGGCAGTACCTGGACCTTCACAGTACCAGCAGCAATGCTTGGTCAAGAACACCCCCCCCAGCTACTGATTGGATGGTAATGGAGCAGCAGAAGACTGTTTATTCTACTCCCTTACCTCTGCAGGTGCACATACAGTATGTTCTGTAGCAGAGCTCAGACTGGCTGCCAGAGCCGGCCCTCCTTGTTTGCCTAATGACAGGTCCTCTTTAGTTTTCTAAGTGCTGTAAAGTACTGGAGGTACTGCAAAATGAGGTCCCTGTACAGGCACCCCAAAACCCGGCTGGAGGGGTCTCCCCAGTCCCAGTGACACCAAAGTATTTCTGTGAGCTGAGAGGCGAAGGCATGCTATCCTTAGTCTACTCTCCCCCAGTAATCAGACTACGAGATTGTAGGCCTAGGCAAATATCATCAGTCGGCCGCAGGCAAGAAAAAGCATTTCCTCAGTCTCCTCTTCCTCAGTGACTTTTTCTAGACTGAGATGATGTCATCGGTCTGCTGCAGGCTAGAAGAAGTATTTCCTGAGTCTCCTCTGCTCCAGCAGACTGAGATGATGTCATCAGTCTGCTGCATACAAGAAGAAGCATTTCCTCAGTCTTCTGTCCCCAGGTACTTTTCCTAAACTGAGATGATGTCATCAGTCTGCTGCAGGCAGGAGATGGTATAATATCCTTAGTCTACTCTCCCCCAGTGATCAGACTACAAAATTGTAGACCTTAGGTAAATATCATCAGTCGGCCGCAGGCAAGCAAAAGCATTTGCTCAGTCTCCTCTCCCTCAGTGACTTTTTCTAGACTGAGATGATGTCATCGGTCTGCTGCAGGCTAGAAGAAGTATTTCCTGAGTCTCCTCTGCTCCAGCAGACTGAGATGAGGTCATCAGTCTGCTGCATACAAGAAGAAGCATTTCCTCAGTCTTCTGTCCCAGGTACTTTTCCTAAACTGAGATGATGTCATCAGTCTGCTGCAGGCAAGAAAAAGCATTTCATCAGTCTCCTCTTCCCCATCAACTTTTCCTATACTGAGATGATGTCATGAGTCTGTTGCAGGCAAAAATAAGTATTTCCTTAGTCTTCTCTTCCCCAGTGACTTTTTCAATGCTGCGATGATGTAATCAGTCTGCTGCAGGCAAGATAAAGCATTTCCTCAGTGAGGTTTCCAGACTGAGATGATACCATCCATCTGCTGCTGGCTAGAAGAAGTATTTCCTCAGTCTCCTCTACCCCAGCAGACTGAGATGATGTCATTGGTCTGCTGCATACATTCTTAAGTCTTCTCTTCCCCAGCGACTTTTTAAATGCTGAGATGATGCCATCAGTCTGCCGTAGGCAAGAAAAGGCATTTCCTCAGTCTCCTCTTCCCCGGTGACTTTTTCTATGTTGAGATGATGCCATCAGTCTGCTGCAGGCAAGAAGAAGTATTTACTAAGTCTCCTCTTCCCTGGTGACTTTTCCCAGACTGAGATGATGCCATGAGTCTGCTGCAGGCAAAAAAGAAGCATGTCCTAAGTCTCCTCTTCCCTGGTGACTTTTCCCAGACTGAGATGATGTCATACGTCTGTTGCAGTTGAGGAGTATTTCCTCAGTCCCCTCTTCCCCGGTGACTTTTTCTAAACTGAGATGATGTCATCAGTCTTCTGCAGACAAGAAGAAGCATTTCCTCAGTCTCCTCTCTGCCAATGATCACACTGCACCATTGTAACCTTGAGGTGGGAGGTTGCAGCAGAGGCTGATTTGTGTCAGACATTTGTGAACACAGAAAAAAAAAACTACACAGGTGCCAGGATTTCCATGACTGTGTCATCTCTAAGCCAACATTTCAGTCCGGGATGTAGATGGTGATGCTCGATGATGCCTGAACAAAGATGGCTCTGTCCCTGGAGAGAAAAGTCGATGAAGGCATTGTCAGGGGAGTGGCAGCACCTGGAAGGATTCCACTTAGATATTAGTCAGCCAAGCTGCCCTTACTTCCAATGACAGGTCCACTTTAAAGCGGGTCGCTATGTAAATTCATTACTTTCTATTTTCCTGCCGGTGAGGAATGAAGCTGCCAATTATCCCTCCAATTTCCATCCATCCTGACAATTTGCAATCTGCCTTCCTGATCGAAGGCTGCCCCCCCCCTCCAATATCCCCCCCGTGCTTCCAATCGCACATCTTTTATGAAAATCAATGAGCCGATAATATCCCGGAATTTACATCCCCCCCGAACATTCCAGTTTTAATTACCATCCATCTTCTCATTTTCCGATTTTCCAATCCTGATTCTGCTCTGCGGGTGAAATCCCGTATTGACAAATCTCTCTTGTTAAGATTTAAACCCCGTAACATGCTACAGAGGAGACGGCGAGCACGTGGGGGGAGAACGAGCACGTGGGGGGAGAACAAGCACGTGGGGGAGAACGAGCCGCGGCGGGAGAACGAGCCGCGGCGGGAGAACGAGCCGCGGCGGGAGAACGAGCACGTGGGGGGAGAACGAGCCGCGGCGGGAGAACGAGCACGTGGGGGGAGAAAGAGCCGCGGCGGGAGAACGAGCACGTGGGGGGAGAACGAGCCGCGGCGGGAGAACAAGCACGTGGGGGGAGAACAAGCACGTGGGGGGAGAACAAGCACGTGGGGAGAGAAAGAGCCGCGGCGGGAGAACGAGCACATGGGGGGAGAACAAGCACGTGGGGGGAGAACAAGCACGTGGGGGGAGAAAGAGCCGCGGCGGGAGAACGAGCACATGGGGGGAGAACAAGCACGTGGGGGGAGAACAAGCACGTAGGGGGAGAACGAGCACGTGGGGGGAGAACGAGCACGTGGGGGAAGAACGAGAACGTGGGGGGAGAACGAACCGCTGCGGGAGAACAAGCACGTGGGGGGAGAACGAGCACATGGGGGGAGAACAAGCCGTGGCGGGAGAACGAGCACGTGGGGGGAGAACGAGCACGTGGGGGGAGAACGAGCACGTGGGGGGAGAAAGAGCCGTGGCGGGAGAACGAGCACGTGGGGGGAGAACGAGCACGTGGGGGGAGAACGAGCCGTGGCGGGAGAACGAGCACGTGGGGGGAGAACGAGCACGTGGGGGGAGAACGAGCACGTGGGGGGAGAACGAGCACGTGGGGGGAGAACAAGCCGTGGCGGGAGAACGAGCACGTGGGGGGAGAACGAGCACGTGGGGGGAGAACGAGCACGTGGGGGGAGAACGAGCACGTGGGGGAAGAACGAGCACCTGGGGGGAGAACGAACCGCGGCGGGAGAACGAGCAAGTGGGGGGAGATCGAGCACGTGGGGGGAGAACGAGCCGTGGCGGGAGAACAAGCACGTGGGGGGAGAACGAGCCGTGGCGGGAGAACGAGCACGTGGGGGGAGAACGAGCTCGTGGGGGGAGAACGAGCACGTGGGGGGAGAACGAGCCACGGCGGGAGAATGAGCATGCACATGGGGGGAGAATGAGCACGTGGGGGGAGAACGAGCCGCGGCGGGAGAACGAGCCGCGCGACGTACGAAGACGCTCCACAACCTCCATCCGGGTTCTGGATCCTCCACTGGGATAAGGGGCGGACTGACCATTTGGAAACTGGGGCACTGCCCGAGGGCCCGGGGTCAGTAGGGGGCCCCATGAGATGCCTCTGGTACCTTTTTCATAGGCTTTTTTGAGTTTGGGCAAGGACACAGGGGCCCCATGATCCCCTATTGCCCGGGGGCCCCATGAGTTGTCAGTCCGCCCCTGGCTGGGATAACCCGGTAGCATCGGCTAATTCTCAGCCTGAGCTGTCATTCACCTTCACCTGTCGGAATTGTGGCCCTTTATATGGCTCCATACGTGTTCTGCCGTATCTCATACTTCACCCTGCCGAGGGGTGAAGTTGGGACATCCTAATAGCATCACGGGCCCCTGGGCAGAGTAATGCACTGGGGCCCCTGCCAGCCTGCCCCAATTTACACGCCTACTCTCAACAATTAAAGTATAAATAGTTGATAGAATTAAAAGGGCCCCCCCCCAAAAAAAACAAAAACAAAAAAACAACCCCTCCACACGCACACCCGCCAAGCGTCATCAAATAGTAGGTGTGGCCAGATTTCACTAGCGGTGGGATGGTATTCAAGGGGCATTAAATACCAGGAGTGCATTACATACAGAGTGCAGAGTTCAGGGGTACACTACATACAGAGTGCAGAGTCCAGGGGTACACTACATACAGAGTGCAGAGTTCAGGGGTACACTACACACAGAGTTCAGAGTTCAGGGGTACACTACATACAGAGTGCAGAGTTCAGGGGTACACTACATACAGAGTGCAGAGTCCAGGGGTACACTACACACAGAGTTCAGAGTTCAGGGGTACACTACATACAGAGTTCAGGGGTACACTACATACAGAGTGCAGAGTTCAGGGGTACACTACATACAGAGTGCAGAGTCCAGGGGTACACTACATACAGAGTGCAGAGTCCAGGGGTACACTACATACAGAGTGCAGAGTCCAGGGGTACACTACATACAGAGTGCAGAGTTCAGGGGTACACTACACACAGAGTTCAGAGTTCAGGGGTACACTACACACAGAGTGCAGAGTTCAGGGGTACACTACATACAGAGTGCAGAGTCCAGGGGTACACTACACACAGAGTTCAGAGTTCAGGGGTACACTACATACAGAGTTCAGGGGTACACTACATACAGAGTGCAGAGTTCAGGGGTACACTACATACAGAGTGCAGAGTCCAGGGGTACACTACACACAGAGTTCAGAGTTCAGGGGTACACTACATACAGAGTTCAGGGGTACACTACCTACAGAGTGCAGAGTCCAGGGGTACACTACATACAGAGTGCAGAGTTCAGGGGTACACTACATACAGAGTTCAGGGGTACACTACATACAGAGTGCAGAGTTCAGGGGTACACTACATACAGAGTGCAGAGTCCAGGGGTACACTACATACAGAGTGCAGAGTTCAGGGGTACACTACATACAGAGTGCAGAGTTTAGGGGTACACTACATACAGAGTGCAGAGTTTAGGGGTCCACTACATACAGAGTGCAGAGTTCAGGGGTACACTACACACAGAGTGCAGAGTTCAGGGGTATGCTACACACAGAGTACAGAGTTCAGGGGTACACTACACACAGAGTGCAGAGTTCAGGGGTACGCTACACACAGAGTGCAGAGTTCAGGGGTGCACTACACACAGAGTGCAGAGTTCAGGGGTGCACTACACACAGAGTGCAGAGTCCAGGGGTACACTACATACAGAGTGCAGAGTTCAGGGGTACGCTACACACAGAGTGCAGAGTTCAGGGGTGCACTACACACAGAGTGCAGAGTCCAGGGGTACACTACATACAGAGTGCAGAGTCCAGGGGTACACTACATACAGAGTGCAGAGTCCAGGGGTACACTACATACAGAGTGCAGAGTTCAGGGGTACACTACATACAGAGTGCAGAGTCCAGGGGTACACTACACACAGAGTGCAGAGTCCAGGGGTATGTTACATACAGAGTGCAGATTTGAGGGGTGCACATTGTACAGAGTACAGAATAAGGGGTGCACTACGCACAGAGTGCAGAGTTCAGGGGTGCAGTACACACAGAGTGTAGAGTACAGGGGTGCACTACGTATAGAGTGAAGAGTTCAGGGGTACACTAGGTACAGAGTGCAGAGTTCTGGGGTGCAGTACGTACGGAGTGCAGAGTTCAGGGGTGCGCTAGGTACAGAATGCAGAGTTCAGGGGTACACTAGGTACAGAATGCAAAGTTCAGGGGTGCGCTGGGCACAGAGTGCCGAGTTCAGGGGTGCGCTATGTACAGAGTACAGAGTTCAGGGGTGTGCTAGGTACAGAGTACAGAGTTCAGGGGTACACTAGGTACAGAGTACAGAGTTCAGGGGTGCGCTAGGTACAGAGTTCAGGGGTACACTAGGTACAGAGTACAGAGTACAGGAAGGGATCATGTGGTTATAGTACAGGGGGCATCAGGAGAGCACAGTACAGGGGGCATCAGGAGGGTACAGTACAGGGGGGATCAGGAGGGCACAGTACGGGGGGGGGGGGATCAGGAGGGCACAGTACAGGGGAGTTAGGAGGGCACAGTACAGAGGGAATCAGGAGGGCACAGTACAGGGAGTGTCAGGAGGGCACAGTACAGGGGGGGATCAGGAGGGCACAGTACAGGGGGCATCAGGAGGGCACAGTACAGGGGATATCAGGAGAGTACAGTACAGGGGGCATCAGGAGGGTACAGTACAGGGGGGGTCAGGAGGGTACCGTACAGGGGTAGAGGGTGCAGTACATCAGTCAGGAGGGTACTGTACAGGGGGTCAGGAGGGTCCCTTACAGGGGTGGAGGGTACAGTACATCGGTCAGGAGGGTACAGTACAGGGGGTCAGGAGGGTACAGTACGGGGGGTCAGGAGGGTACAGTACAGGGGCAGGAGGGTACAGTACAGGGGGTCAGGAGGGTACAGTAAAGGGGTGGAGGGTACAGTATAGGGGGTCAGGAGGGTACAGTACAGGGGTGGAGGGTACAGTACAGGGGGTCAGGAGGGTACAGTACAGGGGTGGAGGGTACAGTACAGGGGGTCAGGAGGGTACAGTACAGGGGGTCAGGAGGGTACAGTACAGGGGGTCAGGAGGGTACAGTAAAGGGGTGGAGGGTACAGTACAGGGGGTCAGGAGGGTACAGTACAGGGGCAGGAGGGTACAGTATAGGGGGTCAGGAGGGTACAGTACAGGGGCAGGAGGGTACAGTATAGGGGGTCAGGAGGGTACAGTATAGGGGGTCAGGAGGGTACCGTACAGGGGTGGAGGGTACAGTACAGGGGCAGGAGGGTATGGTTTAGGGTGCAGTCATATATAATACAGATATGGTTTCCTCAAGCGGAGCGGCACAGGGAAGCTGCTGTCACAAATCTCACCTGTTCCGGCACTCTACCATCAGACATCTCCCCCTCTACCTTCCTCCCACAGTTTCAGGCGAACCCCGAGGAGGGGCATCATACAACTGTCACTTCATGTGTAGGTGGGATGTGTACTGCTCCAATCACATGGGATGAATAGGGGAGGAGGTCCGGCGGGGATCGAAGCAGTACACATCCCACCCACACTAGCAGCGGAAGTAGTAAGATGCTGCACCTCGGGGGTTCTCCCTTAACCCCTGCAAAGCGCTGGAACCTGGAGGGGGAGATGGTAGGGCCCCCCCCATGCGCCTGGAGCCCCTGAGCCATGCCCACGCATGGAGATGGCCCTGTTTCGGTGGATCGCTTTCAGGTCCTATTCACGTGTAAAGGTCCACTTTAAGTTTACCTGAAAATCTAAATTTCAGCATGTTTGGCATCATGTCGTTCCTGTATACAGTTTTGTGTTTTGCGTGAATCTGTTTCTTACCTGGAGATCCTCCAATTTCAGCACTTCCTGTTGAAGGCTGACAACACTAAGCCACAGTTAGCAGCGTTGTCAGCCTCCTTCAGTTGGCCAATGGGCTGCCTATCAGGTTTATCATTTAGAAAACCCGACAACCAGCTGAATGGGCTCAGCCAAGCGTGTTATTTAAAGGATTTGGTTACTTTTAGTGCTGTCCTCCAATCAGGAGAAGACCCTCTCCTCATCCCTAACGGACACCCCCTCCCAATGATGAAGTTCAGATGTTTCCATTGGAGAGTACTGGTAATACTTCACCAAACTGCAACAGGCAGAAGAGAGACCAGCCAGCGATAGTCCCTGATCTAGGCATTGAACCGATCACCACCTTATCAATAAAGCTCACCACCGGTGGTGCAATGGATCCAGGTTAGACCCATTTGTTCACAGGAAGAGCTGTGCAAGGATGAGGACCAAGTTTCGGCATTAACCCTTCATCTCCCTCAGGAAAGCACAGTCCCTCCACCTGTTCTGTTGGATGCTGAACCTAGGGTCCACCTGCCTGATCATTTTTCTGAGGAACGTTTTTTGTTTTCCTACGTTGTACATAGTTGTAGCCTTTACTTCCAGCCTAGGTCACACTCTACTGGCAACGAATCCGAGAGAGTGCAAATGATGATTTCCTTTGTTGGTGGGTGTCAAGCAGGTAGCCATAGCGAGAACCCCCAATATAAACTGACCTTCCAGGCAATACGACGCTTTGCCCAATGACTCTTCCTGATGTGTCAGTGGTCGGGGCAGAGACCACCCCCCCCAACCCTCTCCACCATCCTAGCTGCATGGCTTCGCTCCTCACTCCCAGGGGTTCCAGAAGCTGGTCTCACCTTTCTCAGACCCAACAGCCATGGGTCATCAGTAGAACTTTCTCATTCTCTTCAGAGCAGCATTGTGACCAAATAAGGCAGATGGAGGCTGGATGTCCTTCAGATTCTTTACTGGAGAACCTCAAATAATAACATGGCTCTTTCAGGTCGCAGACCTCAACACCGTTCTGTAGCAGCTCATAAAGAACATCTGATCCTGGGCCTTGCTCATGTCTTCTGTGGAAGGGCGCTCACTCCCTGTACCTCTGTTACTCCCACACTTCTTGACGTAGCACCCCTCTTGTTAGATAGGGGGAGCTAGCTAGTTTGTTTTAGATAGGAAGGCTGAGTAGCAGCTTGGGCATGAGTCAGCCTGGGTATGAGTCAACCAGGTCATCTTAGGTCAGGACTGAGGGCTCAGCAGATCAGTTCCCTTATACTTCCCCCTGCTCTAGAGCCTTGAGAATATTTTAGAAGGCAGTGGGTGGGGGTAAGGAGGGGCTGATCTGCACACTTAAGAAACTCTGGCCAATTCCCAAGCAGCAGACTTGGCATGGGTCCTGAGCAACCCTTAAGTGTGACTGAGCCTGTTCGGCAGCTAGAGAGTTCGGGTGGAAGATTAAATGAGAGGCTGGGATGCAGGAGCCTGGGAGGGGGTGCCCAGTGGAAGAGGCCTACCTCCAGGCAGGAGCCGGAAAAGAGGATTGCTGGACCTCACCAGTCCCCAGAGAGAGGACCACCTGTAGAGCTAGGGAAGGAACAAGTCCAGCAGAAGGCCTGAAGGCAGCCACCAACCCAACCAGCCTGCAAGCGAGGAACAGTGAGTAATCCTACACCTCTTGGGCCAGATAAGGGGAAAGGGCATTCTGTTAGGAAACGTGACCAGCCCCTATCTGGGACTGTGCATTTAAAGCGACAGAGTCTGGGACCCCTTGCTCAAGGATTCCTTCAGTTCAGCCGGATGAGAAGAAGATTCATCTGAGGTCTGAGGTGGTACACCAGGGTTCTGGAGAGCTCTCCAAGAAGAGAATCTTGGTCTGTAGACTTGTACATAGTTGTTGTTGGCATCCCTCAAGGACTGCTTACTGTCACCAGTGTGCAAGTGTTGAAGAAAATGCATGTTGCTTGGCTGTGCAGGACTATAGCGGGACCCAAAACTCAGCAACTTCTAAGGGGGTAGTTTGGTACATTGGGAATAGGGAGGGGAGGAAACAAGGGGTAAACCATCTCCCGAGGCCATCCTCTGTACCAGAACTGTCCTGCTTGAGCTCCCCCTCTCTCTCAGGGCTACGGTTTGGAACCCCGGGGCACCCTGTCCTCCCACCTAAACGGGTACCTGCACCACCCACCTGCTTACACCCGATTAGTGGGGGACCACCAATCCCGCGCTTTCAGTTTACCTGCCGATGATCTCACCCTGCCCTCTGTAGACATGGCCATTTGATGACCTGTATGGGGAGCACCACAGCACAGCTGTAACTCAGACCTCAGGGGAGGAACAACTGGGATGCTGTTCGAGGGGGGGGGGGGGGGCGGTGCAGCCAGCCAATGAGGTGGCACCTGTCCAGCAGGGCCTGTTGCCCAATAGAAGGGATGTAGGGGAGAAAAGTAGGAGCGTGAGCCTATCTCACAAGCCAGTATCTAGGGATGAGTAAAATTTTCAGATTTTGAGTTGTTGTTGAAGTTCCAACCAAATTTCCAATATTTTGACAAAATTTCTGGAGAAATTTTTGGAGGTAACGGTGAAGGTGAAATCAAGGTGGAGTGAGGCGGTTTTTAAGCTACAAAATGACTCCTGATTTGTGTTTAGTAGTTCTTTTAATTTGGAGATCCATTAAACTAGCATGTATTTGTTATTTTATTTGTGTGTTTTTTATTGTCTGTTTTTTTTTTTTACATAAAACACTATAGTAAATGGAAAAAAAATTGATCAAATTGAGCAAATTCCCATCCGTCTGGTTCGGATCGAATGCAGGCGGATCGGATCAGCTGTAAATGGTACAGTTGAAAAACACACAGCAGACCAGATCGGTCCACTCGTGTGAAAGGGGCCTAAGATTTTACTTCTGAAGTTACAATTTTGTACCTTTTTCCCCCAATTTTTTTAGTTTTTTTTTACTATAGGGAAAGCACCCACAAAAAAAAAAAAACTTTTTTTCTAAGAATTTTTTTTTGTTTATTCCATTGTTTTATGATAAAATAATCAAATAGAATATGAAAAAAAATATTTTTAACACTTCTTGGAGGTATCCGGGGAAATGGGGAAATTAGTGCGGCTGACAAGGTTTTTTCTAAATTTTTTTTGTTTATTTCATTGTTTTATGATAAAATAATCAAATAATAGAATATGAAAAAAAATATTTTTAACACTTCTTGGAGGTGTCCGGGGAAATGGGGAAATTAGTGCGGCTGACAAGGTTTTTTCCAAATTTTTTTTGTTTATTTCATTGTTTTATGATAAAATAATCAAATAGAATATGAAAAAAAATGTTTTTAACACTTCTTGGAGGTATCTGGGGAAATGGGGAAATTAGTGCGGCTGACAAGGTTTTTTCTAAATTTTTTTTGTTTATTTCATTGTTTTATGATAAAATAATCAAATAGAATATGAAAAAAAATGTTTTTAACACTTCTTGGAGGTATCTGGGGAAATGGGGAAATTAGTGCGGCTGACAAGGTTTTTTCTAAAAAAATATTTGTTTATTTCATTGTTTTATGATAAAATAATCAAATAATATAACATGAAAAAAATACATATTTTTTTTAAAAAATCCTTTTTTAAATATTTCAAAATTTAAAAGCAAAAATACCAAATAAATAAGAGAAACATGAAAAGTTTTTAATTTTAAGTAATATTATACATTTTCATATCACCAATCAAAAAAGAAAAATCTTTGATAAAATTTCGGCAAATTTAAAATCAATCATTCCCCCCCCCCCCCCATAAAATCAAGTTTGGCCGCTTTTTGTTTATTCCATTGTTTTATGATAAAATAATCAAATAATAGAATATGAAAAAAATATATTTTTAACACTTCTTGGAGTAATCCGGGGAAATGGGGAAATTAGTGCGGCTGACAACGTGTTTTTTCTAATTTTTTTTTGTTTATTTCATTGTTTTATGATAAAATAATCAAATAATAGAACATGAAAAAATATATATATATTTTTTTAAAAAATCCATTTTTAAATATTTCAAAATTCAAAAGCAAATATACCAAATAAATAAGAGAAACATGAAAAAAAAGTTTTTAATTTTAAGTCATATTATACATTTTCATATCGCCAATCAAAAAAGAAAAATCTTTGATAAAATTTCGGCAAATTTAAAATCAATCATTTCCCCCCCATAAAATCAAGTTTGGCTGCTTCATTCCCATCATTTTTCCTATGGAAACATTTATTTCTACAACTTGCAAGGACAAAGTTCCGAACGTCGTACATAAAATATAGGACACAGAATTGTGGAATTAATTGCTCAGTAAAATGAAGGAAGTGAGAATTTGTGGCCATTCCGAGAACACCTCGGAGGCCTTTGAACCCACCATAAAGCATGGGCCCCTGCCAGGCGCCCCCAGGGGGGGAAGAATCAGGCCGGCTCACCTTCTGCACTTTTCTCCTCCTCTGATTCCTGCCGCGTCTAGGGATTTCCCGCACAGAGAAGGCCGCGAGCTGAGCGATACCGGGGAACAAATGTCATGTGTCCTGGATGGGGCCGCCGTGAGCTGGAGGCTAAGTGAGGTTAATAACAGAACACTTCTTGGAGGTGTCCGGGGAAACGGGGA
Source organism: Staurois parvus (assembly GCF_062004578.1). Classification (NCBI taxonomy): domain Eukaryota; kingdom Metazoa; phylum Chordata; class Amphibia; order Anura; family Ranidae; genus Staurois; species Staurois parvus. Next base: position 93,160 of record NW_028320159.1, read on the forward strand.
AATGAGTGCGGCTGACAACGTCGGTGATGTATTACGGGCGACCCAACGCCCGACATTTCCTGTGTAATCCACATCGCAGGCTGAGAGCTACAGCTCGGCTCCTCGCCGCACAGCCACGGAGAGGCACACAGTCCTCACTGGATCATGAAGAACTCCGAACACTCCAAATACATACATACATACAGTGAAGGAAATGCGTATTTGCTCCCCGGCTGATGTTGAATGTTCGCCCCTCACACAGAAATGATCGGTCTAACAATGGAATGTTCGCCCCTCACACAGAAATGATCGGTCTAACAATGGAATGTTCGCCCCTCACACAGAAATGATCGGTCTAACAATGGAATGTTCGCCCCTCACACAGAAATGATCGGTCTAACAATGGAATGTTCGCCCCTCACACAGAAATGATCGGTCTAACAATGGAATGTTCGCCCCTCACACAGAAATGATCGGTCTAACAATGGAATGTTCGCCCCTCACACAGAAATGATCGGTCTAACAATGGAATGTTCGCCCCTCACACAGAAACGATCGGTCTAACAATGGAATGTTCGGTGTAACACTGAGAGACAGAATACAACAACAAATTCAGCAGAAATGCGTCTAACAAATGATGACGGATCTGCATGTTCATGAGGGAAAGAAGGATTTGATCCCCTTCACAAAACATGACTTAGTACTTGGTGGCAAATCCCTTGTTGGCAATCACAGAGGTCAGACGTTTCCTGGAGTTGCCCCCCAGGTTCGCACACATCTCAGGAGGGATTTTGGCCCACTCCTCTTGGCAGATCCTCTCCAAGTCATTAAGGTTTGGTGGCTGACATCTGGCAACTTGAACTTTCAGCTCCTCCACAGATTTTCAATCGGATGAAGGTCTGGAGACTGGCTAGGCCACTCCAGGACCTTAATGTGCTTCTTCTTGAGCCGCTCCTTTGTTGCCTTGGCCGTGTGTTTTGGGTCATTGTCATGCTGGAACACCCATCCACCACCCATTTTCAATGCCCTGGCTGAGGGAAGAAGGTTCTCACCCAAGATTTGCCGCTACATTGCCCCGTCCATCGTCCCTTTGATGCGGTGCAGTTGTCCTGTCCCCTGAGCAGAAAAACACCCCCAAAGCAGAATGTTTCCACCACCATGTTTCACAGTTGGGATGGTGTTCTTGGGGTCATAGGCAGCATTCCTCCTCCTCCTACAAACACGGCGCGTTGAGTTGATGCCAAAGAGCTGGATTTTGGTCTCATCTGACCACAACACTTCCCACCAGTCCTGCTCTGCATCATTCAGATGTTCAGTGGCAGACTTCAGACGGGCCTGGACATGTGCTCTCTTGAGCAGAGGGACCTTGCGGGCACTGCGGGATTTCAGTCCTTGTTGGCGTAGTGTGTTACCAATTGTTTTCTTGGTGACTGCGGTCCCAGCTGGCCGGAGATCATTGACAAGATCCTCACTCGTAGTTCTGGGATGATTCCTCACTGTTGTCATGATCATTGACACCCCACGAGGGGAGATCTTGCATGGTGCACCAGACCTAGGGAGACTGACACTTGTTTTGTGTTTCTTCCATTTGCGAATGATTGCACCAACTGTTGTCACCTTCTCACCAAGCTGCTTGGCCATAGTTTGGTAGCCCAGTCCAGCCTTGTGTAGGTCTACAATCCTGTCCCTGACATCCCTGGACAGCTCTTTGGTCTTTGCCATGGTGGAGAGTTTGGAATCTGATGGTTTGATTGCTCCTGTGGACAGGTGTCTTTTATGCAAGTAAGAAAATGAGATTAGCAGCACTCCCTTTAAGAGACTGCTTCTAATCTCAGCTTGTTACCTGAATGAAAGACACCTGGGAGCCAGAAATCCTGCTGAATGATAGGGGATCAAATGCTTATTTCCCTCATGAACATGCAGATCAGTCATCATTTGTTAGACGCATTTCTGCTGAATTTGTTGTTGTATTCTGTCTCTCAGTGATACACCGAACATTCGATTTCTGTGTGAGGGGCGAACATTCAACATCAGCCGGGGAGCAAATACGTATTTCCTTCACTGTATATATACACTATCTTGCCAAGAGTGTTGGCTTGCTGGCCTTCCCACGCACGTGACCTTTATTGGCCCCCCAGTCTTAGTCTGTAGGGTTCAATATTGAGTTGGCCCCGCCCTTCCCACGCACATGACCTTTAATGGCCCCCCAGTCTTAGTCCGTAGGGTTCAATATTGAGTTGGCCCCGCCCCTTTGCAGCTATAACAGCTTCAACTCTTCTGGGAAGGCCGTCCACAAGGTTTAGGAGGGTGTCTATGGGAAGGTTGGACCATTCTTCCAGAAGCACATTTGTCAGGTCAGGCACTGATGTCGGGGGAGGAGGCCTGGCTCGCAGTCTCCACTCTAATTCACCCCAAAGGTGTTCTATGGGGTTGAGGTCAGGACTCTGTGCAGGACAGTCAAGTTCCTCCACCCCAAACTGGCTCCTCCATGTCTTTATGGACCTTGCTCTATGCACTGGTGCGCAGTCATGTTGGAACAGGAAGGGGCCATCCCCAAACTCCTCCCACAAAGTTGGGAGCATAAAATTGTCCAAAATGTCTTGATATGCTGACACCTTAAGAGTTCCCTTCACTGGAACTAGGAGGCCAAGCCCAACCCCTGAAAAACACCCCCAGACCATAATCCCCCCTCCACCAAACTTTACACTTGGCACAGTGCAGTCAGGCAAGTACCGTTCTCCTGGCCACCACCAAACCCAGACACATCCATCGGATTGCCAGGCAGAGAAGCGTGATTGGTCACTCCAGAGAATACGTCTCCACTGCTCTAGAGTCCAGTGGCGGCGTGCTTTACACCACGGCATCCGACGCTTTGCATTGCACTTGGTGATGGAAGGCTTGGATGCAGCTGCTCGGCCATGGAAACCCATTCCATGAAGCTCTCTACGCACTGTTGATGGGCTCATCTGAAGGCCACACCAAGTTTGGAGGTCTTTAGCTATTGACTCTGCAGACAGTTGGCGACTTCTGGATGTACGAGGTGTGACAATTTAATTCCCAGAATGCTGGCGCTGTAGTTCTATGGCGGTGGGTAACCCAGCCATACGCACTCTAGCGTGTTCTAACTCGCACTCTCCCGGGTTGCAGACCAGTGGGTTCAGTCTTTACGGAGTAGTAGAAGAAATAACACGTGAGTGCGCTAAAATGAGCGACAGGAGCAGCGGAACAGCATCAAATTTTGCATGAAAATTGGCAAACGTACGAGTGACATTTTAGCTCCGTGACAACAGGCTTATGGTGAACATTCCATGAAGAAATCAAATATTTTTATAAATGGCATAGGAGGTCTAAGGAGGGGCGGGATGATGTCCACGATGACACAAGAAGTGGGCAGGCGAAAACACAAAGGATGCAAATGTGGAAGATGAAAAGGTTACGGGAATCTGTTCAGAGGAAAAGACCGGAACTTCAGCCTAACAAGTGGAACCTCCACCACGACAATGCTCCTGCACATGAAGCGCTCACCAGTTCCTGGCCCAGATATCCATTAGGAAACTCGACCAACCACTTTATTCCCCCGACTTAGCACTCTGTGACTTTTGGCTGTTTCCAAAATTTTAAAAAAATGCCTTAAAAAGGACACCGATTTGATGACATTCTGGGCATCCAACGCGCCGCAACAAAGATACAGCGCAGCATTCTGGAAAACGAAGAATGCTTCTGGAAGTGACACAGTCATCTAGAAAAGTGCGTCGGTGAGGGGGTGACAACAGCCGCTAGGTAAGCAAACTTTTTTTACTTTTCATTCCAGGAATTAAATTGTCACACCCTTATTTATTTAATAGAGCTTGCCCAGTGTGGTGACAGAGACTCTTTGACCCCTTCCTGACCAGGCCATTTTTTGTGTTACTTTAACTGAAAACTGCGCGGTCGTGCAACTACGCACCCAAATGAAATGTACGTCCTTTTTTTTCCCACGAATTGAGCTTTCTTTCGGTGGTATTGGATCCCCTGTGCGGATTTTATTTTTTGTGCTATAAACAAAAAAAAGGGCTGCCAATTTTGAAAAAAAAAACAATATTTTGGACTTTTTGCTATTAAATATATCCAGTAAAAAAATGTAAAAAATCTAATTTCGTCATAAATTTAGGGCAAAATGTATCCTGCTCCGTGTTTTTGCGAAAAAAAAAATCCTAATACCTGTAAATTAATTTTTTTTTTTTTTTTTTTTATTGTCCGCAAACGTGCAACTATAACGAAAAAACCCGTAAGTGTTCACAAAAAAAGTGCAAGTGCAAAACACCACACGAAAAAGTGCACTTAGGGGTGTGCTTTGTCCTACCCCTAAAGGGGCCGCTTACCCTGATCCCCCGGGGCACGAAGCTCCTGACGGGGACAAGGTTCCCAATTGGTCCTCCTGGCCAAAAGGCCTGGTGGACCACCGTTCCCTATGCCCAGCCGAAGCCGGACATCCAGTACTAGGCAAGGGGACTCTCCCGAAGAGAAAACCCCCTAGGGATCAGGGGAGGAAGGAACCGTATGGCCACACATCCTCCCCCTAGACTTCAGGGTAGGCCCGAGGACCCACACCCTCCATCCGTGAAAAACACACACATAAGAGCAAAAAAGTGACAAAACGTGGGAAGTGCATAGTAAATTAATTTTTTTGATTGAAAAGATACTTTTATTACAGAAGCATCAAAAACAACATGATCCGTGTAATCGGGGTACATCTCACCCTGTACTGCGACGCAGCGCACCACATGGCAATACAGTTCCAAACATACAATAAATACATTCAGAAATAAATACATTCGCTCAGCGGTATGATGCCTGACGTGATGTGCAGAGGATGAATCCCCAGACCGCCACGTCATGCATGACGCCGCTTACCCCAAAAACCATAGCATCCTGATACACAGTACTAAGTCATGCAATAAACGAAAGCGAAAAACCGAAAAAACCGAAAATCACAGTTTACAATAGGCATCGGGTGTGTGTGGGGGGGGGGGGGGGGGAAGGAAGGGGGAAACACAGGCCCGAAGCTTTATAGAAATGTCCGCAGCGGAAAAAGAAGAAAAGAATTAGCGCAGGGCAGGCATGACTAGGCCCAGAGTGGGAAGGAAGACGTGTAAGGGGTTAATGTTAGCATTAGGGTTGGTAAAGGATAGCTGGGGGATCTGGTTGGTAGAGGAGAGTGTAGGTGGGGTCTCCTGCACTTTAGGGTGGAGTGTTCTGGGGAGGGGCGTCAGTTGGGAGCTGGACATGATAAAGAGAGCTTCCCTCCCGCCCGCCCTGTTTGGTGAGTATTGTGTTCCTCCTGGGGGGGGGGGGTGATTTTGGTTCCTGGGCGGTGGTTGGTCTTTGGAGGCGGTTCTTATCTTGGAGGTACAAAATGGTGTGGGACCCATCGTTGGTATGGTGTGCCCGGGAACATTCTCAGTTAACCGAGGTTTAACTGGAAGGTGGTGGTGCTGCACTGCGGACGGTATGGTTGTCTCCGAGCTGGTTGGTTGCGGCTGGAGGCCTAGTGGAATATGGTTGTCCGCAGGTGCATTTCGGATCGTTTTGGGGGTGCCTTCAAAGACCAACGACAACTCTTTATGTTTTCTGTTATAAGGAATGGTTGATGTGTTTAAACTTGATTGGTTAATAAAAGGCCGTGTTGGCCATTTACTCCAAAATTGGTGTTGTGTTTTCTGTAAGTATAGTAAGTAAAGGGGATTGGTAGGGAAGGGTAATGGTGGTGTAGTGGGGTCTGGATGAACCTATCTCGGGTGCACTAGTCATGAAAGACAAAGACACGCAAGGGGGAAGGGGGAAATCTTCAGACGTCCTCTTCCTCCTTAAAGTCCATCAAGGAATAGTCTCTGAGCAGACTGAGGATCAGTCTGCGGCAGTCCTCAGTGGACATCCTCTCCCGCTGGTGGATGAGGCGCTTTCTGGCGCACCATAAAGCGTCCTTAAAACAACACAGCACCCGCCAGGCGCCGTCAATGTCCTCCAGAGAAAAGGTTCCACAGAACAGTCCATTCAACACCCCAAAGTGAGTGATGGCTGTCTGTGGTACAAAGTCCTTGAGTTCAGGTTCCAGGGCCCCCAACAGGGCCTGAGCAAATGAGCACTCCCAGAAAACGTGGTGAGACGTTTCCTCGTGGATGATGCAGAAGGGGCAGTGTCTGTATCTGCTCAGGTTCCTGGCATGCATAAATGTCCTGAGAGGCAACCCCCCTTGGATTGCCATCCATGCCAGGTCCTTGTGCCTGTTGGTGAGAATGTTGGAAGAAACATTCCTCCAGACCACCTTGCAGGTGCCTGGAACCGACTCCAAAATGTCGCTTGCTCTGATCAGCTTGTAGATGGTCTTTGGCTTCCACAAGTCAGGCTTGACTCCCTGCAGCCCTTGCTCCCTGATGAACTTGAAGGTATCCAAGTAGTACCAAGGAGTGTCCCAGTTGTAGGGGATGGAACTATCCCAAGTGTCCCACCCCAGGGACCTCCAGAGAGGCAACAGGAAGAAGCGAGACATTGCGTTCCCGCCAGAGTCCATAATCCATCTGGGCAAAGTTCTGCGGATGCAGTTGCAAGCAAAGAACACCCTCAGTTGGGTGGCGATGTCGGGCACGCCCTTACCGCCCTTGAGGGGTTCCTTGAACATGACTGCCCGCTTCACTCTGTCCATCTTGGAGCCCCAGATGAAGTGAAACACCGCCCTGGTGATGGCCTTACAGGTGTTGACCCGAGGGGGCCAGGCCTGGGCGAGGTACTGCAACACAGGGAGAATCTCGCTGCGGAGTACCAGTGTCTTCCCTTCGATGGTGAGGTCTCTGAGGCTCCAAAGTCCAAATTTCTGCCGCATTTTAGCCAGTCTCTCCTCCCAAGACTTCAGGGCTGCGCCCTCGGCACCAAACCAAACTCCCAAAATTTTCATGAAGTCTGTCTTGATGCCAAAGTGCATAGTAAATTAATTGGTTTACGTGAAATTAATGGCGTTTACAAACGGCGGATAGGTACTGGGATTTTTTTTTTCCACTAGTAATGGCGGCAATTAGTGACTTATAGTGGGACTGCGGCGGGCATTCTGACACTGGGGGGGGGGACTGACTTGGTGTCACTGACATTCCCAGTGACACCAGTACAGTGATCGGTGCTAATAAAAAGCACTGACACCGTACTAATGGCGCTGGGCAGGGAGGGGTTGGGTGGAAATGGTGGACCTTGGAAGGTCACTTATGCAGGCCATAGACGGTTCGTTTATCGGCCAAATTTTCGTCCGAAAGAGTAATCTGCCGATATTCGCACTGTTAGTGGGGCAATATCATCGGTCAACTTTCGTGGTTCCTCATTTCTTTCATCAATCATGCTGGAAAATTTACAAAAAATGGCCGATTTTCGCAATCATTGGTGGCAACAGAACGACCGATGTTTCATTTTTCGGCCGAAAATTCGGCCGATCAACGAACCGTCTGTGGCCTGCATTAGAGATGATAAGTTCCTCCTTCCTCCCTCAATCAACATGCTGATGAAATCTTTCAACAAAACCTGACCCCCTTTTATTACTACATACCAGGGGCGGACTGACAACTCATGGGGCCCCCGGGCAATAGGGGATCATGGGGCTCCTGTGTCCTTGCCCAAACTCAAAAACCTATAAAAAGGTACCAGGGGCATCTCATGGGGCCCCCTACTGACCCCGGGCCCTCGGGTAGTGCTCGAGTTTCCAAATGGTCAGTCCGCCCCTGCTACATACCTTAATTTAGTGATGTCATCACTGGATCCCTGTGCTCCTCTATGCAATGTGGGCAGATCCTGGCTAGTGGGAGGGGCCATTGGGGTGCCTGAAAACACCTCTCCTCTCAAGAGCCCTGCAATCAGTGGGCTGGCACTTGGGAGGAGTTATGCAAATATCAAAATGCCTTGGTGGGCGGGTTGTAGTCTAGAGGAGTGGGCGGTCCTAGATGGGCTGTATTTGCATAGGGTGATGCTGAGCCTCTGTGATTGACAGGACTGAAATCCAATGAATGAAAGGCGGCAGAGCGGCCCCGGGAAGCATGGTGGGGCCGGGGGTCACAAGTGGCGATTGGGCTCTATAGCTGGAGCCAGGAGCACCCCCTCCCCCCACCGCTGCAGTGGCAGTAAAAGGGTTAAATAATCATCGACTTTCATGCTCGTCCTGAGAGATCTACAACTCCCCTCCCCCCTCTCGTAGCTTCGCCTATAGACATGGTGTATGTGGTACAAAGCTGTATTGTAGGATGGTGCCGGGTCACCTGGGTGTCAGAGAATCGGCTGACACCTTTAAATATTGTGAAATCCTCAAGAAGTGAACGATTTTATCCGCCGGCCGGCCAGCCGGGGTGTCTGAGGTCTCCTCCCGTCGATACAACCCGATCAATGATGGTGTCACTGCAATTTCAGGCTCTTAGCACAGAGAGAGGTGGACGGTATTGGGAGTCGTGGTGACGGACAATTTCATCTCCCCAATTCCTGGCCTCTGACTTGGATGACACGGATACAATTACCGATTATCGATACAATCAAAATTGGATGGAGCGGCCGGGGAGGATGTGCAGGCAGGGTACTGGTGATGGTGGAGCTTGGATCTCGGTGACACGGCACACTGAAGGGTTATCCCATCCTTAGTATTAGGAGGAGGAATAGTGCCCCATCATTGGTATCAGTGGGAGGAATAGTGCCCCATCATTGGTGTCAGTGGGAGGAATAATGCCTCATCATTGGTGTCAGTGGGAGAAATAGTGCCCCATCATTGGTGTCAGTGGGAGGAATAGTGCTCCATCATTGGTGTCAGTGGGAGGAATAGTGTCCCATCATTGGTATCAGTGGGAGGAATAGTGCCCCATCATTGGTGTCAGTGGGAGGAATAGTGTCCCATCATTGGTGTCAGTGGGAGGAATAGTGTCCCATCATTGGTGTCAGTGGGAGGAATAGTGCCCCATCATTGGTATTAGTGGGAGGAATAGTGCCCCATCATTGGTGTCAGTGGGAGGAATAGTGTCCCATCATTGGTGTCAGTGGGAGGAATAGTGCCCCATCATTGGTGTCAGTGGGAGGAATAGTGCCCCATCATTGGTGTCAGTGGGAGGAATAGTGCCCCATCATTGGTGTCAGTGGGAGGAATAGTGCCCCATCATTGGTGTCAGTGGGAGGAATAGTGCCTCATCATTGGTGTCAGTGGGAGGAATAGTGCCCCATCATTGGTATCAGTGGGAGGAATAGTGCGCCATCATTGGTGTCAGTGGGAGGAATAGTGCCCCATCATTGGTGTCAGTGGGAGGAATAGTGCCCCATCATTGGTGTCAGTGGGAGGAATAGTGCCTCATCATTGGTGTCAGTGGGAGGAATAGTGCCCCATCATTGGTGTCAGTGGGAGGAATAGTGCCCCATCATTGGTGTCAGTGGGAGGAATAGTGCCCCATCATTGGTGTCAGTGGGAGGAATAGTGTCCCATCATTGGTGTCAGTGGGAGGAATAGTGCCCCATCATTGGTGTCAGTGGGAGGAATAGTGCCTCATCATTGGTGTCAGTGGGAGGAATAGTGCCCCATCATTGGTGTCAGTGGGAGGAATAGTGCGCCATCATTGGTGTCAGTGGGAGGAATAGTGCCCCATCATTGGTGTCAGTGGGAGGAATAGTGCCCCATCATTGGTGTCAGTGGGAGGAATAGTGTCCCATCATTGGTGTCAGTGGGTGGAATAGTGCCCCATCATTGGTGTCAGTGGGAGGAATAGTGCCCCATCATTGGTGTCAGTGGGAGGAATAGTGCCCCATCATTGGTGTCAGTGGGAGGAATAGTGTCCCATCATTGGTGTCAGTGGGAGGAATAGTGCCCCATCGTTGGTGTCAGTGGGAGGAATAGTGCCCCATCGTTGGTGTCAGTGGGAGGAATAGTGCCCCATCGTTGGTGTCAGTGGGAGGAATAGTGTCCCATCGTTGGTATCAGTGGGAGGAATAGTGTCCCATCATTGGTGTCAGTGGGAGGAATAGTGTCCCATTGTTGGTATCAGTGGGAGGAATAGTGCCCCATCCTTGGTGTCAGTGGGAGGAATAGTGCCCCATCATTGGTGTCAGTGGGAGGAATAGTGCCCCATCATTGTTATCAGTGGGAGGAATAGTGCCCCATCATTGGTATCAGTGGGAGGAATAGTGCCCCATCATTGGTGTCAGTGGGAGGAATAGTGCCCCATCATTGGTGTCAGTGGGAGGAATAGTGCCCCATCATCAGAGTGCAGGGTCAGGACTATGTAATTGCTCAGCACAGCCTGCAGCATACAGTAGTCTGAATTATATGTTGTGTTATGTTAGTGGTGATCTCCCCTAAATGTTGGTGTCCATGGGACTGTGTGCCCCCTTATATTACCATCCAGTTCCCTACGAGCCCCTGACTGGCTGCAGTTTATAATGCACATTGTGAGAAGCTCCCAGTGTGCAGTGACATCAGAGGAAGCCATTCCAGTCCAGGAGAGGAGCCGGTACACCTGTGCAAGACTGAAGGGGAGGAGCCGGTACACCTGTGCAAGACTGAAGGGGAGGAGCCGGTACACCTGTGCAAGACTGAAGGGGAGGAGCCGGTACACCTGTGCAAGACTGAAGGGGAGGAGCCGGTACACCTGTGCAAGACTGAAGGGGAGGAGCCGGTACACCTGTGCAAGACTGAAGGGGAGGAGCCGGTACACCTGTGCAAGACTGGAGGGGAGGGGCCGGTACACCTGTCCAAGACTGGAGGGGAGGAGCTGGTACACCTGTGCAAGACTGAAGGAGAGGAGCCGATACACCTGTGCAAACTGAAGGGGAGGAGCCGGTACACCTGTGCAAGACTGGAGGGGAGGAGCCGGTACACCTGTCCAAGACTGGAGGGGAGGAGCCGATACACCTGTGCAAGACTGAATGGGAGGAGCCGATACACCTGTGCAAGACTAAAGGGGAGGAGCCGGTACACCTGTGCAAGACTGAAGGGGAGGAGCCGGTACACCTGTGCAAGACTGGAGGGGAGGAGCCGGTACACCTGTGCAAGACTGAAGGGGAGGAGCCGGTACACCTGTGCAAGACTGGAGGGGAGGAGCCGGTACACCTGTGCAAGACTGAAGGGGAGGAGCCGGTACACCTGTCCAAGACTGAAGGGGAAGATACGGTACACCTGTGCAAGACTGAAGAGGAGGAGCCGGTACACCTGTGCAAGACTGAAGGGGAGGAGCCGATACACCTGTGCAAGACTGAAGGGGAGGAGCCGGTACACCTGTGCAAGACTGAAGGGGAGGAGCCGGTACACCTGTGCAAGACTGAAGGGGAGGAGCCGGTACACCTGTGCAAGACTGGAGGGGAGGGGCCGGTACACCTGTCCAAGACTGGAGGGGAGGAGCCGGTACACCTGTGCAAGACTGAAGGAGAGGAGCCGATACACCTGTGCAAGACTGAAGGGGAGGAGCCGGTACACCTGTGCAAGACTGGAGGGGAGGAGCCGGTACACCTGTCCAAGACTGGAGGGGAGGAGCCGATACACCTGTGCAAGACTGAAGGGGAGGAGCCGATACACCTGTGCAAGACTGAAGGGGAGGAGCCGGTACACCTGTGCAAGACTGGAGGGGAGGAGCCGGTACACCTGTCCAAGACTGGAGGGGAGGAGCCGGTACACCTGTGCAAGACTGGAGGGGAGGAGCCGGTACACCTGTACAAGACTGAAGGGGAGGAGCCGGTACACCTGTGCAAGACTGAAGGGGAGGAGCCGGTACACCTGTGCAAGACTGAAGGGGAGGAGCCGGTACACCTGTGCAAGACTGGAGGGGAGGAGCCGGTACACCTGTGCAAGACTGAAGGGGAGGAGCCGGTACACCTGTGCAAGACTGGAGGGGAGGAGCCGGTACACCTGTGCAAGACTGAAGGGGAGGAGCCTGTACACCTGTGCAAGACTGGAGGGGAGGAGCCTGTACACCTGTGCAAGACTGAAGGGAGGAGCCTGTACACCTGTGCAAGACTGAAGGGAGGAGCCTGTACACCTGTGTAAGACTGTCAGAGGTAAATGTTGGCTTCTGCTAAGTTTTCACTTTTTTTGTGCCGATTTGTTGACTCTTTTTTTCAACCATGAACCTTCATACTAACAATAGTGGTGTCTCCCCCCTCCCCTCCCCCCAGTTGTCACACACTTATCTGCCCCCGCAGAGTCTTCGCAGTACCTGTCCGCGTCGCCCCGAGAGACGTCAAGCCTAATAAAGCTGCGATCTCACCTGGGAGAATTATCGCTGATCCCGCACCGCAGGTAATAACCGCACCCCCGAGGGGTCCTCGCTAATGAGCAGAGCGGCTGGCGAGGTGCTGATTACATCCATCTCTAATGGGAAATATTCTCCATCCCAGCGCAGGGAATCCGAGCGACACGACAGCGCCGGGGCCCCGACTCCAGGAGAACAACGACATACAAACGTCATAGGAAATCATCACCTTTTCTGTATGTCACACACCTGTGTGATGGGGGGAGGGGCCCCCACAATTCTCTATATTGGGGGGCCAAAAAATCAGCCGAATAAATGGATGGAGTGATATGAGTCAGAACAACAGAGAAGAAACTTCAGGGAGAAAAAAACAAGGCCAAGTCATTCCAAATAAACCTGAGCCATCAGAGTACCCCCCCCCCCATATCAGGGTCCCCTTCAGAGTCCCCCTTACATCAGGGTCTCCATCAGAACCCCTCCTTACATCAGGGTCCCATTGAGAGCACCCCCCCCCATTTACATCCGAGTCCCCATCAGAGCCCCCCTTACATCAGGGTCATCATTAGAGCCCCCTTAACATCAGAGTCCCCTTTAGATCAGAGCCCCCCTTACATCAGGGTCCCCATCAGGGGCGGACTGACAACTCATGGGGCCCCCAGGCAATGGGGCCCCTGTGTCCTTGCCCGCACTCAAAAAAGCCTATAAAAAAGGTACCAGGGGCATTACATGGGTCCCCCTACTTACCCCGGGCCCTCAGGAAGTGCCCGAGTGCTCGAATGGTTAGTCCACCCTGGTCCTCACCAGAGTCCCCTTTACATCAGAGCCCCTTCTGACATCAGGGTCCCCATTAGAGCCCCTCCCTACATCAGGGTCCCATTAAGAGCCCTCCCCCTTACATCAGGGTCTCCATCAGAGTCCTTCCTTACCAGGGGCGGACTGACCATTTGGAAACTCGGGCACTGCCCGAGGGCCCGGGGTCTGTAGGGGGCCCCATGAGATGCTCCTGGTACCTTTTTCATAGGTTTTTTTGAGTTTGGGCAAGGACACAGGGGCCCCATGATCCCCTATTGCTCGGGGGCCCCGTGAGTTGTCAGTCTGCCCCTGTTCCTTACATTAGAGTCCCCCCTTACATCAGGTTTCCATCAGAGTCCCTCTTACATTAAAGTACCCATCAGAGTTCTCTTCCATTGGGGTTCAAATCAGAGTCCCCCCTTACATCATGGTCCCATCATAGTCCCCCTTACAAGAGGGTCCCCATCAGAGTCCCTCCCCTCCCCTTTATATCAAACCCCTCCATCAAAGTCCTCTTCACACCAGTCCATAACAGGGTCCTGCCTTACATGAGAGTCCTCATCAGATTACATTAGAGGGCTGTATAAAATCTTGCAATTGGCCGAATTTGGCCCTCAGGCCGTACTCTGGAGACCCCGCACTAAGGCCAAGCAGCTCTGACACATAATGGCAAGGGGTGCTGGAGGATCTATTGTTGCTGACTCCTGGGGATCCATTGTTGCTGACTCCTGGGGATCCATTGTTGCTGACTCCTGGGGATCCATTGTTGCTGACTCCTGGGGATCCATTGGTGCTGGCTGCTGGGGATCCATTGTTGCTGGCTGCTGGAGGATCTATTGTTGCTGGCTCCTGGGGATCCACTGTTGCTGGCTACTGGGGATCCATTGTTGCTGGCTGCTGGAGGATCTATTGTTGCTTGCTGCTGGAGGATCTATTGTTGCTTGCTGCTGGGGGATCTATTGTTGCTAGCTCCTGGGGATCTATTGTTGCTGGCTTTTGGGGATCTATTGTTGCTGGCTCCTGGGGATCTATTGTTGCTGGCTCCTGGGGATATATTGTTGCTGGCTTCTGGGGATCTGTTTTTGCTGGCTCCTTGGGATCTATTGTTGCTGGCCCCTGGAGATCTATTGTTGCTGGCCCCTGGAGATCTATTGTTTCTGGCTTCTGGGGATCTATTGTTGCTGGCTTCTGGGGATCTATTGTTGCTGGCTTCTGGGGATCTATTGTTGCTGGCTTCTGGGGGTCTATTGTTGCTAGATGCTGCAGAGTCTATTGATGCTTGCTGCTGGGAGATCTGTTGTAGCTGCTGGGGTAGTATTTTGTTTTTGGGGACCAATTGTTTCTGAAGGAATCTATTGTTGCTGAGTAGATCTATTGTTGCTGAGGGGATCTATTGTTGCTGGCTGCAGGGGATCTATTTCTCTCGTTATCATTAACAAATTATTTAGAACCACGAAATGTTACTTGGCTCTGTATTCTCTAAAAGGAGAGGTACTGGGAGGGGGGAGGAACCGAGTGACGGTGCTCGGAGGTGGGGAGGGGGCGGAGACAAGGAGTGACTCAGAAGGGGGGAGTTCCTGCACCTATTTTTTGAGGGAAAAAAAAAGCAGTGATCATAGTAATACTACTACTAATAACAATAATAATAAGACAATATTCAATAAATAAATACATTTTATATCATTGAACATTTTTTATTTATATTGCCTCTCTTATATAGAGGACACAGCTGGGGGCCAGTCAGGGGCCAGTCAGGGGCCCCATTGCTCTGCACAGGGGATCAGCAGTATTGAGATGCAAAAAAAAAGGTGAAAACAAATATTTTCCTATAAAAGCGTCCCTGTTCTATGATCTTCAGTGAGGTTGATTTAGGTTTTCCGTGCACGTCACATATAATACGCACTCCATGCGGCTGCACTGTATACGGGTTGATATACCCGGCGGGCAGTTCCTCTTTGGCGCAGTCACGCGTCTCTTCTCCTTTATCTTCTGAGCGCAGCGACATCTTTTTCCGCCTCCTTCCAGATGAAGATGTTTCCGTCTTATTTCCAATTAATTAGCGCATTGATTGGCTGTGGCCTTGTGTACGCCGGGCGTAATCTCATCTGGAGATCTTATAAAGGTTTGATAAAGCACTAAAGTGGGCGGCTTTGATTTAGCACCGGCCCCGCGCAGGTCCGAGAGGGGGCCGGGGGTCGCGTTCTAGTAAACATTGATTCGGAGGGGTCCCGGCATGAGCACAAATCAAACGTTTCCTTCCCTGGTGATGGGGGAGAATACAGAGAGACCGGACTGGATCCGAGGGAAGCTGCACAACCTCAGCTATTTCCATACGTTATGCAGGAAAGTCGGTTTTCATCTGATTCGCACCCTCGCTGCTTCATAGTTTGATGAAGAAATTTCATATTTGGGCTTGTTTTGTTTAAAATGCCACTTTATACATCGACTTACCTCCACGGACATAGTCTGTCCAGGCAGTACGGTTACCTGCTGACTTTGCACCATCCACAGGCAGTTTAACTCTTCTGTAAGACACAGAAGTTGAACCCGACGCAATTCAACGTCAGAGAATGTTATTATGTTGAAGTGTAAGAAAGCAATGACTTTCCTAAGCCCTGTCCCTGCAATGCCTAACACACAAGAAACAAGGGAACTAACTAGCATCAAACAGGAGGGGAGGACAGAAGGTGATACCAAAGCACATTAGTAAATGAGTGCTAGTGGTCCTAAACCACCAAATTGCAATAAATACATAATTGGCATAAAGGAAAAAGAAAATAAACCGAACTCGATAAATAACATAAATGTTGCATTCTAAGAGGGGATCTTTGGTGTAGTGTAAGGACTGACTGTGACCCCACCTTCCTTCCTGGCTCGGGGACAGCTCCACATTACCATTTTCTGATTTCTTACGGGACCGACTCCCAGAAAAGACAACTGATGCCGATAGGGGAGCTCCATACCAACAGATGGGCCCCACATTATATAACCATTCCTCTTTCCATGGGCCCCGCACTGACACCCTACCCACCATGCACCAAACAACCAGATGGGCCCCACATTATATAACCCTTCCTCTTTCCATGGACCCCTAAAGACACCCTACCCACCATGCACCAAACAACCAGATGCACCCCACATTTTATAACCATCCTTCTATTCCATTGACCCATCAAGCACCATACCACCAGATGGGCCCCACATTTTATAACCATTCCTCTTTCCATGGGCCCATAAAGACCCCCTACCCACCATAGAACCAGATGCATCCCACATTTTATAACCATTGCTCAATTTCATGGACCCCCACTGACACCCTACCCGCCATGCACCATACAACCAGATGCACCCCACATTGTATAACCATTCCTCTTTCCATGGACCCCTAAAGACCTCCTACCCACCATGCACCATACCACCAGATGGGGTCCCATATTATTTAACCATTCCTTAATTCCATGGACCCCCCACTGACACCCTACCCACCATGCACCATACAACCAGATGCACCCCACATTTTAACACCATCCTTCTATTCCATGGACCCCCAAAGACCCCCTACCCACCAAGCACCATACCACCAGATGGGCCCCACATTATATAACCATTCCTCTTTCCATGGACCCCCCCACTGACACCCTACCCACCATGCACCATACCATCAGATGGGCCCCATATTATATAACCATTCCTCTTTACATGGGCCCCCCACTGACACCCTACCCACCAAGCACCATACAACCAGATGCACCCCTCAATTTAAAACCATTCTTTTATTCCATTGACCCACCAAGCACCATATCATCAGATGGGCCCCACATTATATAACCATTCCTCTTTCTATGGACCCCTAAAGATCCCCTACCCACCATAGAACTAGATGCATCCCACATTTTATACCCATCCTTCTATTCCATGGACCCCTAAAGACCCGCTACCCACCATGCACCATATAACCAGATGCACCCCACATTTTATAACCATTGCTCAATTCCATGGACCCCCACTGACACCCTACCCACCATGCCCCATACAACCAGATGCACCCACATTTTATAACCATCCTTCTATTCCATGGACCCACCAAGCACCATACCATCAGAACGGCCCCACATTTTATAACCATTCCTCTTTCCATGGACCCCTAAAGACCCCCTACCCACCATAGAACCAGATGCATCCCACATTTTATAACCATCCTTCTATTCCATGGACCCCTAAAGACACGCTACCCACCATGCACCATACAACCAGATGCACCCACATTGTATAACCATCCTTCTATTCCATGGACCCACCAAGCACCATGCCATCAGATGGGCCCCACATTTTATAACCATTCCCGCTTTCCATGGACCCATAAAGACCCCCTACCCACCATGTATCATACAACCAGATGCACCCCACATTTTATAAACATTCCTCAATTCCACGGACCCCCCACTGACACCCTACCCACCATGCACCATACAACCAGATGCACCCCACATTTTATAACCATTCCTCAATTCCATGGACCCCCCACTGACACCCTACCCACCATGCACCATACCATCAGATGGGCTCCACATTACATAACCATTCCTCTTTCCATGGACCCCTAAAGACACCCTACCCACCATGCACCATACAACCAGATGCACCCCACATCTTAACACCATCCTTCTATTCCATGGACCCCCAAAGACCCCCTACCCACCAAGCACCATACAACCAGATGCACCCCACATTTTATAACCATTGCTCAATTCCATGGACCCCCCACTGACACTCTACCCACCATGCACCATACAACCAGATGCACCCCACATTTTAAAAACCATTCCTCTATTCCACAGACCCGCAAAGACCTCCTACCCGCTAGGCACCATACCACCAGATGGGCTCCACATTTTACAACCATTCCTCTATTCCATAGACTCCCCAAACTTCCTCAACCCACAAAGCAGCTTACCACCAGACGGGGCCCACATTTTATATTCATCCCTCTATTTCACACACCTCCAAAGACCCCCTACTGGCCAAGTACCATACCAACCTCATTTTATAAGCATTTCTATATTCCATATACCTCCAAACCCCTCTACCCATCAAGCATCATAACACCAGACAGGCCCCACATTTTAAAACCATTCCTCTATTTCATGGAACCCCATGAAATAGAAGACCCCTTTACCTCTTTTCCACAGATCTCCAAAGACCCCCTACTGGCCAAGCACCATACCAGCAGATAGGCACCACATTTTATATCCATTCCTCTATTCCATGGACCTCTGAAGACCCCCTACTGGCCAAGCACCATACCACCAGATGGGCCCCATATTATATAACCATTCCTCTTTACATGGGCCCCCCACTGACACCCTACCCACCAAGCACCATACCACCAGATGAGCCCCACATTTTATAAGCATTCCTCTATTCCATAGACCCCCAAAGATCCCCTACCTGCCAAGCACAATGCCACCAGATGGGCCCCACATTTTGTAAGCATTCCTGTATTTCATAAACCCCCAAACCCCCTCTGCCCACCAAGCATCATTCCACCAGATGGTGCCCACATTTTATAACCATGCCTTGATTTCATGGACCCCCAAAGACCCCCATACCAACCAAGCACCATACCAGCAGATGGGCCACACATTTTATAACCATTCCTCTATTCCATATACCCCCAAACCCCCTCTACCCATCAAGCATCATAACACCAGACGGGCCCCACATTTTAAAACTATTCCTCTATTTCATGGAACCCCAAAGACCCCTTTACCTCTTTTCCACAGATCTCCAAAGACCCCCTACTGGCCAAGCACCATTCCACTACATGGGCCCCACATTTTATAACCATCCCTCTATTCCAAAGACCCCCAAAGACACCCCCCCCCCCCACCTGCCAAGATGCCATAACAATTTTTCTTATAAGATGTTACATAGTTAGTCTGGCTGAAAAAAGACAAAAGTCCATCCAGTTCAACCACAGAAAAAGACAAAAAAAGTTATAATCCTACACCCACAGTTGATCCAGAGGAAGGCAAAAAAAACCAGCAAAGCACGATCCAAGGTGCTCCTGCAGGGGAAAAAATTCCTTCCTGATCCCCGAGAGGCAATCGGATATTCCCTGGATCAACGTCACCTATAAATGTTATATCCAGTTATATTCTGTGTATCCAAGAAAGAATCCAGGACTTTCCTACAGCAATCCACTGAGCTGGCCACAACCAACTCTGGAGGGAGTCTATTCCACATTCTCACAGCTCTTACTGTGAAGAAACCTTTCCGTGTTTGGAGATTACATTTCTTTTCCTCCAGATGTAAAGAGCGCCCCCTTGTCCTCTGTGATGACCTCAGGGGGGAATAACTACACCGAGTTCACTATATGATCCACTGATGTATTTATACATGGAGATCATATCCCCCCCTTATGTATTATACATGGAGATCATATCCCCCCTTATGTATTATACATGGAGATCATATCCCCCCCTTATGTATTATACATGGAGATCATATCCCCCCCTTACGTATTATACATGGAGATCATATCCCCCCTTATGTATTATACATGGAGATCATATCCCCCTTATGTATTATACATGGAGATCATATCCCCCCCTTATGTATTATACATGGAGATCATATCCCCCCTTATGTATTATACATGGAGATCATATCCCCCCTTATGTATTATACATGGAGATCATATCCCTCCCTTATGTATTATACATGGAGATCATACCCCCCTTATGTATTATACATGGAGATCATATCCCCCCCTTATGTATTATACATGGAGATCATATCCCCCCTTATGTATTATACATGGAGATCATATCCCCCCTTATGTATTATACATGGAGATCATATCCCCCCTTATGTATTATACATGGAGATCATATCCCCCCTTATGTATTATACATGGAGATCATATCCCCCTTATGTATTATACATGGTGATCATATCCCCCCTTATGTATTATACATGGAGATCATATCCCCCCTTATGTATTATACATGGAGATCATATCCCCCCTTATGTATTATACATGGTGATCATATCCCCCCTTATGTATTATACATGGAGATCATATCCCCCCTTATGTATTATACATGGTGATCACATCCCCCCTTATGTATTATACATGGAGGTCACATCCCCCCTTATGTATTATACATGGAGATCATATCCCCCCTTATGTATTATACATGGAGATCATATCCCCCCCTTATGTATTATACATGGAGATCATATCCCCCCTTATGTATTATACATGGAGATCATATCCCCCTTATGTATTATACATGGAGATCATATCCCCCTTATGTATTATACATGGAGATCATATCCCCCCCCTTATGTATTATACATGGAGATCATATCCCCCTTATGTATTATACATGGAGATCATATCCCCCCCCTTATGTATTATACATGGAGATCATATCCCCCCTTATGTATTATACATGGTGATCATATCCCCCCCTTATGTATTATACATGGAGATCATATCCCCCTTATGTATTATACATGGAGATCATATCCCCCCTTATGTATTATACATGGAGATCATATCCCCCTTATGTATTATACATGGAGATCATATCCCCCCCCTTATGTATTATACATGGAGATCATATCCCTCCTCATGTATTATACATGGAGATCATATCCCCCCCTTATGTGTTATACATGGAGATCATATCCCCCCTTATATATTATACATGGATATCATATCCCCCCCTTATGTATTATACATGGAGATCATATCCCCCCCTTATGTATTATAAATGGTGATCATATCCCCCCTTATGTATTATACATGGAGATCATATCCCCCCCCCTTACGTATTATACATGGTGATCATATCCCCCTTATGTATTATACATGGAGATCATATCCCCCCCTTATGTATTATACATGGAGATCATATCCCCCCCTTATGTATTATACATGGAGATCATATCCCCCTTATGTATTATACATGGAGATCATATCCCCCCTTATGTATTATACATGGAGATCATATCCCCCTTATGTATTATACATGGAGATCATATCCCCCCTTATGTATTATACATGGAGATCATATCCCCCTTATGTATTATACATGGAGATCATATCCCCCCTTATGTATTATACATGGAGATCATATCCCCCCCTTATGTATTATACATGGAGCTCATATCCCCCCTTATGTATTATACATGGAGATCATATCCCCCCTTATGTATTATACATGGCGATCATATCCCCCCTTATGTATTATACATGGTGATCATATCCCCCCTTATGTATTATACATGGAGATCATATCCCCCCTTATGTATTATACATGGAGATCATATCCCCCCTTATGTATTATACATGGAGATCATATCCCCTCCCTTATGTATTATACATGGACATCATATCCCCCCTTATGTATTATACATGGAGATCATATCCCCCCTTATGTATTATACATGGAGATCATATCCCCCCTTACGTATTATACATGGTGATCATATCCCCCCTTATGTATTCTACATGGAGATCATATCCCCCCTTATGTATTATACGTGGAGATCATATCCCCCCTTATGTATTATACATGGAGATCATATCCCCCCTTATGTATTATACATGGAGATCATATCCCCCCTTATGTATTATACATGGAGATCATATCCCCCTTATGTATTATACATGGTGATCATATCCCCCCTTATGTATTATACATGGAGATCATATCCCCCCTTATGTATTATACATGGAGATCATATCCCCCCTTATGTATTATACATGGAGATCATATCCCCCTTATGTATTATACATGGAGATCATATCCCCCTTATGTATTATACATGGAGATCATATCCCCCTTATGTATTATACATGGAGATCATATCCCCCCTTATGTATTATACATGGAGATCATATCCCCCCCTTATGTATTATACAAGGAGATCATATCCCCCCTTATGTATTATACATGGAGATCATATCCCCCTTATGTATTATACATGGTGATCATATCCCCCCTTATGTATTATACATGGACATCATATCCCCCCTTATGTATTATACATAGAGATCATATCCCCCCTTATGTATTATACATGGAGATCATATCCCCCCTTATGTATTATACATGGACATCATATCCCCCCTTATGTATTATACATGGAGATCATATCCCCTCCCTTATGTATTATACATGGACATCATATCCCCCCTTATGTATTATACATAGAGATCATATCCCCCCTTATGTATTATACATGGACATCATATCCCCCCTTATGTATTATACATGGAGATCATATCCCCTCCCTTATGTATTATACATGGAGATCATATCCCCCTTATGTATTATACATGGAGATCATATCCCCCTTATGTATTATACATGGAGATCATATCCCCCCTTATGTATTATACATGGCGATCATATCCCCCCTTATGTATTATACATGGAGATCATATCCCCCCTTATGCATTATACATGGAGATCATATCCCCCTTATGTATTATACATGGACATCATATCCCCTCCCTTATGTATTATACATGGACATCATATCCCCCCTTATGTATTATACATGGAGATCATATCCCCTCCCTTATGTATTATACGTGGAGATCATATCCCCCTTATGTATTATACATGGAGATCATATCCCCCTTATGTATTATACATGGAGATCATATCCCCCCTTATGTATTATACGTGGAGATCATATCCCCCCTTATGTATTATACATGGAGATCATATCCCCCCTTATGTATTATACATGGAGATCATATCCCCCCTTATGTATTATACATGGAGATCATATCCCCCTTATGTATTATACATGGAGATCATATCCCCCTTATGTATTATACATGGTGATCATATCCCCCCTTATGTATTATACATGGAGATCATATCCCCCCTTATGTATTATACATGGAGATCATATCCCCCCTTATGTATTATACATGGAGATCATATCCCCCTTATGTATTATACATGGAGATCATATCCCCCCTTATGTATTATACATGGAGATCATATCCCCCCTTATGTATTATATATGGAGATCATATCCCCCCCTTATGTATTATACAAGGAGATCATATCCCCCCTTATGTATTATACATGGAGATCATATCCCCCCCCTTATGTATTATACATGGTGATCATATCCCCCCTTATGTATTATATATGGTGATCATATCCCCCCTTATGTATTATACATGGACATCATATCCCCCCTTATGTATTATACATAGAGATCATATCCCCCCTTATGTATTATACATGGAGATCATATCCCCCCTTATGTATTATACATGGACATCATATCCCCCCTTATGTATTATACATAGAGATCATATCCCCCCTTATGTATTATACATGGACATCATATCCCCCCTTATGTATTATACATGGAGATCATATCCCCTCCCTTATGTATTATACACGGAGATCATATCCCCCCCTTATGTATTATACATAGAGATCATATCCCCCCTTATGTATTATACATGGAGATCATATCCCCCCCTTATGTATTATACATGGAGATCATATCCCCCTTATGTATTATACATGGAGATCATATCCCCCTTATGTATTATACATGGAGATCATATCCCCCCCTTATGTATTATACATGGTGATCATA
This sequence comes from Staurois parvus, assembly GCF_062004578.1. Classification (NCBI taxonomy): domain Eukaryota; kingdom Metazoa; phylum Chordata; class Amphibia; order Anura; family Ranidae; genus Staurois; species Staurois parvus. The sequence continues at coordinate 116,805 of NW_028320159.1, forward strand.
TCCCCCCTTATGTATTATACATGGAGATCATATCCCCCTTATGTATTATACATGGCGATCATATCCCCCCTTATGTATTATACATGGAGATCATATCCCCCCCTTATGTATTATACATGGAGATCATATCCCCCTTATGTATTATACATGGAGATCATATCCCCCCCTTATGTATTATACATGGAGATCATATCCCCCCCCCTTATGTATTATACATGGAGATCATATCCCCCCCCCCTTATGTATTATACATGGAGATCATATCCCCCCCCCCCTTATGTATTATACATGGAGATCATATCCCCCCCCCCCTTATGTATTATACATGGAGATCATATCCCCCCTTATGTATTATACATGGAGATCATATCCCCCCTTATGTATTATACATGGAGATCATATCAGTACCACGCCCATTATGGACAAGAGCCCCCCCCCAATGTCTTAGTTGACGTACAAGAAATGATGGATGGTGGATGGGACAACTTTCTCCTCTCATCCACATTTCCAGAATGATCTCTGGATTCTTTGGATATCTCCTACCTCAGCGTCTTCTCCCAACCACTTCAACGTCCACCAGTCAGGAGGCCCTCTTGCACCTACACTGTCCTCTTGCATTTTAACTCTTACTTGGGACATTTCCCCTCCCCCCCCCCAGACATGTAGCCCCTCCGGTGATAATATTCCTCTGGGTCTTTCTTTTTAAAACCCGCAATCCAGCCATGATACTTCTTCAGGTACGTCGTGAACATGATCCTCTAAGGGACACTACAAATGGCTATTTCACTACACATTACATAGGCATGGTCCACTGTTGTCACCACCAGGAATCCCGCCCTGAGAAACGCCATGCCGCCATCATTGGAGGACATTGAGAAATGAAGTGGTCACAAAGAGCTGCAGGAGATCAAAATGATGAAAATGATGAAAAAAAGAGGTGAAGATGAAAATATATTGTGCAGACAGCAGTCCATAGACATCATTCAGGTAGGGGTTACGTTCCCTTTTACATAAGAGCTCTCAATGTGGAGGTTGGAGAACCTGACTTTGAGATTTTTGGCCACAGACCCTGAAATGCTCTGAAAAGTTCTAGGGACCGAGCTGTGAGCTCTCCAGGTATGAGCGGCTCTGTCCTCAATGCTTAGCCATCGCTGTCCAGCTGAAGACCATAGCTGATCAATTCCTCATCAAATGTTAATGTCCGTCTTAACTCAAGTGTGGCGTCTTAATCAGAAAGCCAGAGTGGAGATCACATGATTTATACCCTCCAGCACTGACCGCAGTCCAGGATAAGGTATTAGTGCCCCCTACTGGCAGAAGGAAGGTTAAAAAGAGCCAATATGGCGGAGGTCGGCTTAAAGGGGAACTTTAGGGATGAAAACTGACAACTTGTTTTTAAACAGGCAAGCTCCAGGCTGATGTCCTCAGCATTGCTTTACTAGGAGAAGCCCTCGTTTGGAGGGACTGTCCCGGTTTCCTTCTTGGTTGTCCCTCCTTTTGCCTGATTTATAAGAAAAAAAATTACAATTCAACTACTAAAACTGTTACTCTGAACAAAACCTCTATCCTATCTCATAATTATCTGTGTCATTTATGTTTTTTTGAAAAGTCAGTATAAAGGAAAAGTAATGGTGGAAACAATTACAGGGGGGAGATTTAGAGGGGAGGATTTGTGCTAGGAGGGGGGTTGGGGTATTAATGCTAGGAGAGGTGATTTGGGGGGGAGGGGGATATTTGCTAGCAGGTGTAATTTGGGGTGGATGTGTGCTGGGAGGGAGGAATTGGTGGAGGGGAGAGAGGATTTATGCTGGGGGGGGATATTGCTAGAAGGGGGGCTTTGGGTTGGGGGAATGTGTGATAGGAGGCAGGATTTGTGCTAAGAGGGGGTAAGAGGGAGGGGTATTTATGCTGGCAGAGGTGATTTGGGGGGGTGCTAGGAGGCATAATTTGTGTAAGTGGTGGATTTGTGCTGGTAGGGGGGAATGGGGGTGGGGATGGGGATTTGTGCTGGGAGGGCAAAACTGTGTTAGAAGTGGAGCTTTGGTGTGTGAGGATTTGTGCTAGGAGTGTGGATGTGGAGGGGAGGGGGCAGGATTGAAGGGGGGGGGGGGATTTGTGCTGGGAGGGGGGATTTGGTGGGGAAGAGTATTTATGCTAGGAAGGAAATTTTGGGGGAGGTATGTGTGCTAGGAAGAGTGATTTGGGCAGGGTAAGTTGTGGGGAAAAGAATATGATAAGATGGGGGGGCTTCGGGGTGTTGGAATGTGTGCTAGGAGGGAGGATATGTGCTAGTAGGGGGTAAGAGGGAGGGGTATTTATGCTGGGAAAGGTAATTTGGGTAGAGTGCTGGGAGGCATAATTTAAGGGAGTGGTGGATTTGTGCTGGTAGGGGGGAATGGGGGGGGGAATTTGTGCCGGGAGGGGGAATGAGGGGAAGGGGGATTTGTGCTGGGAGAAAAAAACTGTGCTAGAAGTGGAGCTTTGATGTGTGGGGATTTGTGCTAGGAGAGTGGATGTGGAGGGGAGGGGGCGGGATTGAAGGGAATGGGGGTTTGTGCTGGAAGGGGGGGGGGGTTTGGTGGGGAGGAGTATTTATGCTAGGAGGGAAAATTTGGGGGAGGTATTTTTGCTAGGAAGAGTGATTTTGGGCTGGGTAAGTTGTGGGGGAAAGAATGTGAGCAGATGGGGGGGCTTCGGGGTGTGGGAATGTATGCTAGGAGGGAGGATTTGTGCTAGTAGGGGGTAAGAGGGAGGGGTATTTATGCTGGGAAAGGTGATTTGGGGGGTACTGGGAGGCATGATTTGGGAAAGTGGTGGATTTGTGCTGGTAAGGGGGAATGGGGGGGAATTTGTGCTGGGAGAGGGGAATGGGGAGAGGGGGATTTGTGCTGGGAGGGCGAAACTGTGCTAGAAGTGGAGCTTTGGTGTGTGGGGATTTGTGCTAGGAGAGTGGATATGGAAGGTAGGAGGTGGGGTTGAAGGGGGGGGGGATTTGTGCTGGAAGAGGGGATTTGGTGAGGAAGAGTATTTATGCTTGGAGGGAAAAATTGTGGGAGGTATTTGTACTAGGAAGAGTGATTTGGGGCGGGGTAAGTTGTGGGGGAAAGAATTTGAGCAGATGGGGGGGTGGGAATGTGTGCTAGGAGGAAGTATTTGTGCTAGTAGGGGGTAAGAGGGAGGGGTATTTATGCTGGGAAAGGTGATTGGGGGTAGCTGGGAGGCATAATTTGGGGGAGTGGTGGATTTGTGCTGGTAAAGGGGAATGGGGGTGGGGGATTTGTGCTGGGGGGGCGAAACTGTGCTAGAAGTGGAGTTTTGGTGTGTGGGGATTTGTGCTAGGAGAGTGGATATGGAAGGGAGGAGGTGGGGTTGAAAGGGGGGGGGGGGTGGAAATTGTGCTGGAAGGGGGGGGGGTTTGGTGGGGAAGAGTATTTATGCTAGGAGGGAAATTTGGGGGAGGTATTAGTGCTAGGAAGAGTGATTTGGGTTGGGGTAAGTTGTGGGGGAAAGAATTTGAGCAGATGGGGGGGCTTGGAGGCAAAGATCCCAGTACATCTTTCTCATCTCAGAAGCTTCGGATGATCGACCTTCACGTTTGCAGCCAGTGAGGTTGGGACTCCTGACCACATGATCATTGACCACATGAGGTAGTGAAGGCTCGGTGGGAATGACCAGGCAGAAGCTTTCATCTTTAAAGACCAAGTTGGCAACGGCAGTTGTTATCCCGGCAATCCCTGTAAACTAGGGCAGTTGACTCGAAGCTCTTTGCCACCTGGGGAGCTACGAGTCCCAGTGAGCACTTCCAGGAACTGGGAAGGTCTTCTAGACTTTCCTAAAAAAAAATTTGTCTTTTTAATCCTATGGTACATGCTCTAAAAAACCAAAACCCAAATGGACAAAGTGCAGTGCAAAGCGAAACACAAAAGTACACAAAGGCGATGGTCCTCCTCTGAAGAGGACCCAGATCCCTCAACCCCTCTGGGGCACAAGGTACTCCACGTAACAGAAGTCAGGGAGACCTCAGTCCTGAAGGATATTCAGAAGATCCCCCAAGTACTTTGTGATGGCTCCTCTGAATGGAGACACCAGGGAGGATTAGGAAGAAACCAGAAGACCACAGATGTTCCCCCAGACATGGGGAGAGGCCTGAAGAACCTACACCCCTATCTCTGTTGAGGAAAGTGCTGGTGGACAGATAGAAAGGTTCTGCAGTGACCAGAAGGCCTGCCCTACACAGAAAGTGCTTAACAAACTGGGGTTCTGAGACCTTGTGCTGATGACGCTCAGTAGGGTCCCAGTTCCATTGTCATTCCTGAAATCCTTGGCAGGGGTGGATTTACCACAAGGCATTTGCCTAGGGCGGCATTTTTTAGTGGGAAGAAGGGACATATGCAGCATGGGGACCAGGTGGGATCCGAGAGAGGCCTCGGGCTGTTTGATGGTGTATGTCCTTCCAGGGAATGTGCAGAGCTGTGAAGGTGGGTGTCTGATGCCCTGGGGGAGGGGGGTGTTAGTGGAAGGCTCTCTTGAGTGGGGGGGGGTGTTGTTGATCACTGTCAGGTTCTCCCCACAGGTGGGGGGGGGGGGGTGTTAGTCGGTGTCAGGCTCTCTCTCTGCCGGGGAGGGAGGGGGCCAATTGTTTGTGTTGCCTAAGGGAGCACAAAACCTAAATACACCCCTGACCCCTGGGGACCCCTGGCTATACCAGACAGGTCCACCTCACCTTGAAGCATTTGGTCTCTTAGTAACCTACCTTCGCCTTGCCGTGTACTTAGGGTGGCCACCTGATCCCTTTAAACCCGAACACATATTAATTACACAGGTTCTGAGGCTGATTTAAGGCAGATATGGGCAGCACAGTGACTAAGTGGTTAGCACTTCCGCCTGGCAGTACTAGGGGTCGTCGGTTCAAATCCCAACCACAGCGCCAGCTGCCTGGAGTTTGCATGTTCTTCCTGTGCCTGCGTGGGTTTCCTCCAACACTCCAAAGACATGCTGGTAGGTGGATTGGCTCCTGTGTATATTGGCCCTAGTATGTGTATGTATGAATGTGAGTTAGGGATCTTGGATTGTAAGCTCTTCGGGGGCGGGGACTGATGTAAATGTACAATATATATGTAAAGTGCGGCATAAATTGATGGCGCTATATAAGTACCTGAAATAAGTAAGATACAGCGGTGCGTTTAATTACCACCTTAATCATCCATAGAACGTGTGCCATCAATAAGATTTAAAGGGATGAGGTGGCAAGCCGAGGAATACTATAAACGGCCGGACGGTGGCAGTGCAGGGGCGGGTGGGTGTTTATAAACGGCCCCCCGCCCCCTGCTTGTGCGCGCTCCCCGGGAGCGCACAACACTGCGATCCGGTGCCCGCTGTGTCCTCCAGACAGAGTGAAACACCGATCGTCGTACGGGACCACTCTGTGAGGTCCCGATCATGTGATCACTGATTGGCCAATCAGTGATCACATGCAGAGTAGTAAGCAAGATGCCACTTCTGACATCATTGCTTACTACGTGTGAAATCTGTGAATGATCACAGAGATCACATGGTACAGGGCCATTCACAACAGCCTTGTACCATGTGACAAGCTGTGACCAATCACAGCTCATTCAGTATTTCTCAATGGCTGCAGGAATGCAGACAGAGAGAAGGAGAAATTATTGCTTTTACAGCCTTTATGGGTATAAAAGAAATCAGTGTAAAAAAAAAAAAAAATCTTCACCCCCCCACAAGTATTACAGTGTCACCATGGTGATACTACTGCTGGGGTGACAGTATGTAAAAAAAAAAAAACATAAAAAATAATTTATTAGCTCGTGAGGAGAGATGCCGATAACCAGAATTTCCCTATTTACATGTGATCAGCTGTGATTGGACACAGCTGATCACATGACCGAGCCGACATCTTCGGCTCTTTCCGTGATCGGCGATCCGCTGTGTCCGAGGGACACAGCACACCGGCGATTGCCGCGCGCTCCCGGAGCCGTGCATGTGCGGTGAGAATGGGACGATGTCATATGACCAGGGGCGGCCTGACAACTCATGGGGCCCCCGGACAATAGGGGATCATGGGGCCCCTGTGTCCTTGCCCAAACTCAAAAAAAGCCTATGAAAAAGGTACCAGGGGCATCTCATGGGGACCCCTACTAACCCCGGGCCCCGGGCAGTGCCCGAGTTTCCAAATGGTCAGTCCGCCCCTGCATATGACGTCCTCCTAGAACGAGGGAACCGCCTTGCGCCCGTCATTGTACTATATAATAACGATGGCGCTGATCGCACGCCACCGCGCAGAACCTTCTTTACACACAGCGAAGCCAAGCGCAATTATTTCCCGTCATTACACCTCCCCGACGTGTCTTCATGCGCTCTTGTGGACGGCCCGCGGTAAGCCCGGGTCACATACATGCAGTGCGGTATATCGCATGTGATCCTCACCGGATCCGCACTGCATTCCTCTGCCAATCACATGCGATTTGTGTGCGGTGCGATCGGAGCCGTACATTTTGTATGGTTCTATTCACACCAAAAACGTGCTGGACCCTTCCTTTGGGTCGGATCGCACGGGTATTCACACCTATGCGATCCGATTCTGCACATCGCACCGCGTTTTGTGGACCGATGTTGTTAATTTAACATACACACACGCAACGGTTCGCATGACCGGGATGCGATTCTGATGCGGGGCAGAATTCCCACTGAAAACGCTACAAGTTCCGCACCGCATCGGTGTGACCCCGGGATGAAGGAGGCCGGGCCGGTCAGTTTCCTGGTAGTCTGCGATTACGGAGACGCAGAGCACGGTGTCCGGCTGAGAAGAGGCCGAAGGATCATCCCTGGAGGAAAAGTCGCTGAGTCAGCTGAGTCTCGGGAGCTTATCGCTGGCCGGTGTCAGGACTTCATTAGGTGTCAGATCCCCCCCCTCCCCCCCTCTTATCAGCCGTCACATGTAATCCGAGAAGCCCAACGCACCATCAGACGGCAGTCGCATTATTGCACATGGAGAGGCGGGGCAGCCTCCATTATCACTTGTCCACCAAAAATGGCAGTTATCGGTGAAGAACGCGGGGCCAAGCGGCCGGCTAAGATCTCGGGATCCTCAGCCCTGCTTGATGTGGGATCCCTTAGGCCCGGTTCACACCAACACAGTCTGCGTTAGATCTGCGTCTGCATTGCTTTTTGCGTTTTTTTTCTTGTTGCTAGGCAGATTAAAATACAAAATGCATCAAAAACGCAGCAAAAATGCTTTTCTGCAGCTTCTCCGTTGAAGTCTGTATTACCAAAAACGCAACTTTTGGCATTTAAAAAAGTCCCTGAGCCCGGGCTGACACCGATGCGGAGCGGAATTTGCACTGGTTTCTGTGCGATCACCGCACCATCATCGCACCCCGTTCACACGGGCCGCTGCGGGTGTGTATTTTAGCTCGGGTTCACATATATTCGGTGTGGTGTATCGCATGTGATTGGCACAGGAACCGCACCGCATTCCTCTGCCAATCACATGCGATTTGTGTGCGGTGCGATCGGAGTCGTACATTTTGTATGGCTCTAATTGCACCAAAAAGGTGCGTTCCGCGCGGGAACCGCACCGCATTCCTGTGCAAATCGCATGCGATTTCTGTGCGGTGCAATTTGAACCATACATTTTGTATGGCTCAAACCACACCGCATCCGCAGCAAAAAAATGCAGGAGCCTTTTTCAAATCCGCACCAGAATCGGATCGCATTGGGCGTTCGCACCCATGTGATCCGATTCTGTACAGCGCTCCGCGTTTTTTGCGGACTGATTTTGGGGTGTTGTTAACATACACACCCGCAGCGGTTCGCATGAATGCGGTGCGATTCTCATGCGGTGCGGAATTCGCACTGAAAACGCTGAGAATTCCGCACCGCATCAGTGTGAACCCGGGCTTCGGTTAACGACACCCCCAAATCAGTTCGCAAAACGCGGCGCGATGTGCAGAATCGGATCGCATGGGTGCGAACGCCCAATGCGATCCGATTCTGGTGCGGATTTAAAAAAGGATCCGGTACTTTTTTGGTGCGGGTGCGGTGCGATTTGAGCCATACAACATGTACGGTTCAAATTGCACCGCACACAAATCACATGCGAGTGGCACAGGAATGCGGTGCGGATCGCATGCGATGTGCCGCACCGCATATATGTGAACCCGGGCTGACCCTTTCCAAAAAATTAAGCGGAGATGCTAGGCAGATTTAAAATGTTAAACGCACCAAAAACACAGCCAAAACGCACCAAAAACACGGCCAAAACGCACCAAAAACACGGCCAAAACGCACCAAAAACACGGCCAAAACGCACTATATGCTTTTCCATTGAAGTCTATACAACCAAAAACGCAACTTTTCATGTTTAAAAAAAGTCCCCGCCCCTTTCCAAAAAACGCAGCGGGGTGAGAACGCGGAGATGTGACCCTGTCCTGTAGGAAATCACGTTAAATAGACTGCAGTGCGTTTCGGGTAAACGCTTAGGTGTGAACCTAGACTTAATAGGGGCAGCCAGTGGTTGGTAAAAAACGGGCCGCTGAGCCGCGTTTTTACCACCCCCCTTAGACATGGTGCCTCTCAGGCGAGTTGACATTTGCCATGGTCACGGTGCAGCAATTTTAGGGCCCTTTCACACGGAACGCGGTTGGCTGCGTTTTGAGCTTCCCTCTAACTGCATAGACCGTCCCAAATGCAGGTGATGCTCTGGGCACAGCTCACACCCAGGGGCAGACTGACAATCCATGGGGCCCCCAGGCAATAGGGGACCATGGGGCCCCTGTGTCCTTGCACACACTCAAACCACACCCAAAAAAGCCTATGAAAAAGGTACCAGGGGCATCTCATGGGGCCCCCTACTGACCCCGGGCCCTCAGGCAATGCCCGAGTTCCCAAATGGTCAGTCCGCCCCTGGTCACACCACTGCAGGGCAGAAAAGTACAGCATGCTGCATTTTTCTGCACCGCAAACACGCCAAAGGACAGAAGAAGGAAGGGGCCTCACAGGTCTAACGCGGTCAGAAAAGCGCACGTCAACTGCATGTAAAACATACATGAACCGCATGCGAGGAAGAAACCCCGCAGATCCATGACATTTCTGGTGTGAATGGGCCCTTGACGTGCCAAGCTGGACAGGTGGTGCTGCCTGCCAGACCTTCCCATCTCGGGGCCCCGCTCACTGTACGTGATTCGCCCTCGCCACAGACGGAAGCGCCGCCATTCTGCCCACGATTCCAAATGCCATCGAAGCATTCATCGCACTCCAAACGCCATACCATTCTGCCATGATTGCCGCGTGGAATTGCCGCAAAACGTGCATTTAAAAATCACGGGACGGGTCCCAATGATTGACAGCTCAAGCCGCCATTTGTGGCGCAATAATATTATTATTATTATATAAAATATGATTGAATTTAAAAATTTCCCTCCTAAGGATTTCCCCCCCCCCCCCAGGATCTCCCCCCCCTCCAGAGGATTTCCCCCCCCCCCGTCCCCCTCCTGAGGATTCCCCCCCTCCTCCAAAGGATTTCCCCCCTCCTCCTCCAAAGGATTTCATCCCCCTCCCCCTCCTGAGGATTCCGCCCCCTCCAGAGGATCCCCCCCCCTCCCCCCAAAGGATTCCCCCCCTCCTCCAAAGGATTTCCCCCCTCCTCCTCCAAAGGATTCCCCCCCCCCCTCTCCTGATGATTCCCCCCTCCAGATTATTTCCCCCCCTCCTCCCAAAGGATTCCCCCCCTCCTCCAAAGGATTTTCCCCCTCCTCTTCCAAAGGATTTCCCCCCTCCTGAGGATCCCCCCCCCCCCAAAGGATTCCCCCCCTCCTCCAAAGGATTTCCCCCCTCCTCCTCCAAAGGATTCCCCCCCCCTCTCCTGATGATTCCCCCCCTCCAGATTATTTCCCCCCCTCCTCCCAAAGGATTCCCCCCCTCCTCCAAAGGATTTTCCCCCTCCTCTTCCAAAGGATTTCCCCCCTCCTGAGGATTTCCTCCCCTCCAAAGGATTTCCCCCCTCCTGAGGATTTCCTCCCCTCCAAAGGATTTCCCCCCTCCTGAGGATTTCCCCTCCCCCTCCAAGCCATTTTTTGTGTTACTTTAACTGACAATTGCGCGATCATGCAACGCTGCGCCCAAATTAATATATATATATACTGTATGTTGAAATGCGTTTTTTAATACAAAATATATGAAAAATATTTTTACAAATAAATTGTCAAATTGTACGTCTTTAAAAATACATTCAATCTACATTTTTGCAATGAATTTACAAATATATGCAAAAAGGACTATTTTTATACGTTAAAAAAAAAAAAACAAAGAATATATTTTAAAAATATATATTTTTAAAAATATCTTTTTAATGTTGTAATATAGAAAAAATGCATTTCGACATTCAACATGCAGTATATATATATATATTTATTGAGATATACTTTGAAATATATTGAAGATGGCAAAAATTGTAGAATTTCAAATATATGTCAATATACAGTATATTTCAAATATATTTCTCTTCCATGTGGGGGGGGGGGGGGTGATCGACAGCTGTAGCCGCCAACCGATGTGCGGGCAAGGCGCCCCCTACCCAGAAATACATTATATTATATATTTTTTTTATATATACAGTCATGGCCGAAATTGTTGGCACCCTTGATATTTCTCCAGGAAATCATGTATTTCTCACGAAACGTATTGCATTAACACATGTTTTGCTATACACATGTTTATTCCCTTTGTGTGTATTGGGACAAAACAAAAAAAGGGAGGAAAGAAAGCAAATTCGACATAATGTCACACAAACCTCCAAAAATGGGCTGGACAAAAGTATTGGCACCCTTTCACAACTGCGGATAAATAAGAATGTTACAAGCATGTGATGCTCCTGTAAACTCACCTGGGGCAAGTAACAGGTGTGGGCAATATAGAAATCACACCTGAAAGCAGATAAAAAGGAGAGACGTTCACTTAACCTTTGCATTGTGTGTCTGTCTGTGCCACACTAAGCATGGACAACAGAAAGAGGAGACGAGAACTGTCTGAGGACCTGAGAACCAAAATTGTGGCAAAATATCAACAATCTCAAGGTTACAAGTCCATCTCCAGAGAACTAGATTTGCCTTTGTCCACAGTGCGCAACATTATCAAGAAGTTTGCAACCCATGGCACTGTAGCTAATCTCCCTGGTCGTGGACGGATGAGGAAAATTGATGAAAGATTGCAACGCAGAATAGTCCGGATGGTGGATAAGCAGCCCCAAACATGTTCCAAAGACATTCAAGCTGTCCTGCAGGCTCAGGGAGCATCAGTGTCAGCGCGAACTATCCGTCGACATTTAAATGAAATGAAACGCTACGGCAGGAGACCCAGGAGGACCCCACTGCTGACACAGAGACATAAAAAAGCAAGACTACAGTTTGCCAAAATGTACTTGAGTAAGCCAAAAGCCTTCTGGGAAAACGTCTTGTGGACAGATGAGACCAAGATAGAGCTTTTCGGTAAAGCACATCATTCTACTGTTTACCGAAAACGGAATGAGGCCTACAAAGAACAAAACACAGTACCTACGGTAAAATATGGTGGAGGTTCAATGATGTTTTGGGGTTGTTTTGCTGCCTCTGGCACTGGGTGCCTTGACTGTGTGCAAGGCATCATGAAATCTGAGGATTACCAAAGGATTTTGGGTCGCACTGTAGGGCCCAGTGTCAGAAAGCTGGGTTTGCGTCCAAGATCCTGGGTCTTCCAGCAGGACAATGACCCCAAACATACGTCAAAAAGCACTCAGAAATGGATGGCAAAGAAGCGCTGGAGAGTTCTGAAGTGGCCAGCAATGAGCCCAGATCTAAATCCCATTGAACACCTGTGGAGAGATCTTAAAATTGCTGTTGGGAAAAGGTGTCCTTCCAATAAGAGAGACCTGGAGCTGTTTGCAAAGGAAGAGTGGTCCAAAATTCCGGGTGAGAGGTGTCAGAAGCTTATTGATGGTTATAGGAAGCGACTGATTTCAGTTATGTTTTCCAAAGGGTGTGCAACCAAATATTAAGTTAAGGGTGCCAATACTTTTGTCCAGCCCATTTTTGGGGTTTTGTGTGACATTATGTCATATTTGCTTTTCTGCCTCTGTTTTATATTTGTTCCAATACATACAAAGGGAATAAACATGTGTATAGCAAAACATGTGTTAATGCAATACCTTTTTTGTGTGAAATACTTGATTTTCAGGAAAAATATCAAGGGTGCCAACAATTTCGGCCATGACTGTATATATATATATATTTTGAGATATATTTTGAAATATATTGAATACGGCCAAAATTGTAGAATTTCACCTATGTGTCAATATATTAGGGAAGAATATTTGTAAAATATATTTCAAACATATTTTTCTTCCATGTGGGGTGGGTGGGGGGGGGTGATCGTCAGCTGTAGCCGCCAACGGAGACGCGGGCAAGGCGCCCCCTACCCGGAAATACATTATATTATACACAGTGAGGAACAGAAGTATTTGAACCCCCTTCGATTCTGCAAGTTCTCCCACTTCTCCATCATGGAGGGTCTGACATTCACATTGCAGGGGATTCCCACTCTGAGGACAGAATTCAGGAGATCACATTGTATGATTTGTAAAGAATGTATTTGTCTCGCACGGCTGAACAGAAGGATTTGAACCCCTGAGAAACAGCAAGAATTCTGGCTCACAAAGACCTGTTACTGCGCCTTTACAAAGTCCACCTCTACTCCACTCATTCATCTCACTTAGTAGCACCTGTCTGAGCTCTTTAAAGACACCTGTCCACCCCACAGTCAGTCAGACGCCAACTACTACCATGGGCAAGACCAAAGAGCTGTCAAAAGACACCAGAGACAAAATTGTGGCCCTCCACAAGGCTGGAAAGGGCTACGGGGCAATTGCCAAGCAGCTTGGTGAAAATAAATCAACTGTTGGAGCAATTGTTAGAAAGTGGAAGAGGCTAAAGACGACTGTCAGTCTCCCTCGGACTGGGGCTCCATGCAAGATGTCACCTCGTGGGGTATCACTGATGAGAAGAAAGGTGAGGAATCAGCCCAGAACTACAAGGGAGGAGCTGGTCAATGACATGCAGAGAGATGGGACCACAGGTTCAAAGGTCACTGTCGGTAGAACACTACGCCGTCATGGTTTCCAATCATGCATTGCACGGAAGGTTCCCCTGCTCCAGTCATCACATGTCCAGGCCCGTCTGAAGGTTCCCCTGCTCAAGTCATCACATGTCCAGGTCCGTCTGAAGGTTCCCCTGCTCAAGTCATCACATGTCCAGGCCCGTCTGAAGGTTCCCCTGCTCAAGTCATCACATGTCCAGGTCCGTCTGAAGGTTCCCCTGCTCCAGTCATCACATGTCCAGGCCTGTCTGAAGGTTCCCCTGCTCCAGTCATCACATGTCCAGGCCCGTCTGAAGGTTCCCCTGCTCAAGTCATCACATGTCCAGGCCCGTCTGAAGGTTCCCAATGACCATCAGGATGATCCAGAGGAGGCATGGGAGAAAGTCATGTGGTCAGATGAGACCAAAGTAGAACTTTTTGGTCTAAACTTCACTCGTCATGTTTGGAGGAAAAAGGATGAGTTACATCCCAAGAACACCATCCCTACTGTGAAGCATGGGGGTTGTAACATCATGCTTTGGGGGTGCTTTTCTGTGAAGGGGACAGGATGACTGCACTGTATTAAGGAGAGGATGAATGGGGCCATTTATGGTGAGATTTTCAGCAACAACCTCCTTCCCTCAGTCAGAGCATTGAAGATGGGTCGTGGCCGGGTCTTCCAACATGACAACGACCCGAAGCACACAGCCAGGAGAACCAAGGAGTGGCTCCGTAAGAAGCATATCGAGGTTCTGGAGTGGCCTAGCCAGTCTCCACACCTAAATCCAATAGAACATCTTTGGAGGGAGCTGAAACTCCGTGTTGCTCAGCGACAGCCCCGAAACCTGACAGATCTAGAGGAGATCGGTGTGGAGGAGTCGGCCAAAATCCCTGTTGCAGTGCAAACCTGGCCAAGGACTACAGGAAACGTCTGACCTCTGGAATTGCAGACAAAGGCTTCTGTACCAAATATTAACACGGATCTTCTCAGGGGTTCAAATACTTCTGTTCAGCCGTGCGAGACAAATACATTCTTTACAAATCATACAATGTGATCTCCTGAATTCTGTCCTCAGAGTGGGAATCCCCTGCAATGTGAATGTCAGACCCTCCATGATGGAGAAGTGGGAGAACTTGCAGAATCGCAGGGGGTTCAAATACCGTATTTTTCGCTCCATAAGACGCGCCTAGGTTTTAGAGGAAAAAAACAAGAAAAAAAATATTCTGAACCAATGGACTGCAGACACAGTACAGAAGATGACCAGAGACTGCGGACACAGTACAGGAGATGACCAGAGACTGCGGACACAGTACAGGAGATGACCAGAGACTGCGGACATAGTACAGGAGATGACCAGAGACTGCGGACACAGTACAGGAGATGACCAGAGACTGCGGACACAGTACAGGAGATGACCAGAGACTGCGGACACAGTACAGGAGATGACCAGAGACTGCAGACACAGTACAGGAGATGACCAGAGACTGCAGACACAGTACAGGAGATGACCAGAGACTGCAGACACAGTACAGGAGATGACCAGAGACTGCGGACACAGTACAGGAGATGACCAGAGACTGCAGACACAGTACAGGAGATGACCAGAGACTGCGGACACAGTACAGGAGATGACCGGAGACTGCGGACAGTACAGGAGATGACCAGAGACTGCGGACACATTACAGGAGATGATCAGAGACTGTGGACACGGTAAAGGAGATGACCAGAGACTGCGGACATAGTACAGGAGATGACCGGAGACTGTGGACACAGTACAGGAGATGACCAGAGACTGCGGACATAGTACAGGAGATGACCAGAGACTGCGGACACAGTACAGGAGATGACCAGAGACTGCGGACACAGTACAGGAGATGACCAGAGACTGCGGACATAGTACAGGAGATGACCAGAGACTGCGGACATAGTACAGGAGATGACCGGAGACTGTGGACACAGTACAGGAGATGACCGGAGACTGCGGACACAGTACAGGAGATGACCAGAGACTGCGGACATAGTACAGGAGATGACCAGAGACTGCGGACACAGTACAGGAGATGACCAGAGACTGCGGACACAGTACAGGAGATGACCAGAGACTGCGGACACAGTACAGGGATGACCACAGACTGCGGACAGTACAGGGATGACCAGAGACTGCGGACATAGTACAGGAGATGACCAGAGACTGTGGACACAGTACAGGAGATGACCAGAGACTGCGGACACAGTACAGGGATGACCACAGACTGCGGACAGTACAGGAGATGACCAGAGACTGCGGACATAGTACAGGAGATGACCAGAGACTGTGGACACAGTACAGGAGATGACCAGAGACTGCGGACACAGTACAGGAGATGACCAGAGACTGCGGACACAGCACAGGGATGACCAGAGACTGCGGACCTTTGGGGAGGGAGGGGGAGCGGGTACCTGAATTTGACAAGTACCCACTTCCGCGGAGTTGTCCTCCCTTCTTCCCGCGGCGGCTTCTGTGACAGCCGGGTGCCCGCTGCGCTGCGCTTTGCGAATGGCCCGGAGCCTTCTGGGACCTGTCATGTGTCCCAGAAGACACCGGACCATTCACGAAGCGCAGCGTAGCGGGCACCCGGCTGTCACAGAAGCCTCCGCGGGAAGACTGCAGCGCTGGAGCGAGGAACAGGTAAGGTCCTGCAGGAGAGAAGAGCTGAGCGGCGGCCCGGTATTCTGACATGGTGGCATTCTGACATTCGGACCGGCCGCTTTACATTCGCTCCATAAGACGCACTGGCATTTCCCCCCCTTTTTTGGGGGGGAAAAAAGTGAGTCTTATGGAGCGAAAAATACGGTACTTCTGTTCCTCGCTATATATTATTTATATATTTATTGAGATATATATATTGTAGAATTTTCTAATATATATTAATATATTTGGGAAGAATATTTTTCAAATATATTTTTCTTCCATGTGGTGGGGGGGGGGGGGGTGATCAACAGCCGCCAACGGAGACGCGGGCAAGGCGCCCCCTACCCAGAAATACAGTATATAGACGTGATTTTGCTCCGCCCCCTAGCAGTAGTTCGAGTTGCGGTTAAACTTCGACAGTTTTCGGATTTGTTTTTGGATCGGTCCGGCCTCCTGGGAGATGTGCGGGAGAAGCTGGCGGACAGAGAGAAGTTTTGCGTCCGCACTCGCTGTTAAAGGCGCCCCCCCCCCCCCCCCCCCTCCGCTCACTGAGATAAAAGAGCGGGTGACTCCCATCCATCTCGGGGCGGTGACACTCGCCAAGCGCCAGGCGTTCTGCCGCCGCCGCCGCCGTTGTTACCGGCCCGGCTGTATGCTGATAAATGATATTTATTAATCCGGTCCCTGTGATGTATGGCGGCTCGGCGCGTCTTTCCCTGCGTCGCGGCGATGTATGTCTTTTGCATTCTCTTATTTCCCCGGCAATCTCTGCGTCTTTAGATGGGCAGACGCTTCTCCCTCCAATAAAAATTGAATTTGCCGATTTGAGTGATCGGCTCGTCGGGATGTAATGAAGGCGGTGACTGATGAAGCCCTCCTCGCCGACTCATTTGAATGAGGAGGGAGCGGAATTCGCGTGGTTTCCGCAGACGCCGAGGAGCGTTCACGTATGAAGAGAGAGGCGCTCTACCTATTACAGTAAACACCGCAATTAATATTAGCGCGCTGTCAGCAGTACGGGGCAGGATGCGTCCCCCCACCCCCGGCGCCATCCATCTCCCGGGCGCGCAAAAAAACGTAAAATATGGTCGGGAAAATCCGGGAGATTATTATCCGATTCTAATATTAGATTTCGGCGCGGCGAAGGGTCATCATTTACAAAACGCAAAAATGAGCAAATTGGAGGTTTTTATTCTCTATTCCTGTGATGTCACATTTCTTGATGCGATCGAGTTTGCATATTATCGCGGACGGCGTCAAGATGGCGGCGGGCTGGGTTTTGCCCGAACAAGCGCTGGCGGAAGATGTTAGGTACGTCAAGGCCCGGTTCGCATCTACAAAGTTTGCTTTTGATCCATTTCTGTGGTGCGTTTTGCATTTTTGCGCACGCTTTTTTCTTCCTTTGTTTTATGCATTTTGTCTTTTTTATGCTTTTTTTTCTTTTTCAAAATATAAAAATGAGCAAATTGGAGGTTTTTATTCTTTATTCCTATGATGTCACATTTCTTGATGCAATCGTGTTTGCATATTATCGCAAACGCGGACAGCGACAAGATGGCGGCGGGCTGGGTTTTGCCCGAACAAGCGCTGGTGGAAGATGTTAGGAACATCAAGGCCCGGTTCGCATCTACAAAGTTTGCTTTTGATCCATTTCTGTGGTGCGTTTTGCATTTTTGCACACGCTTTTTTCTTACTTTTTTTATGCTTTTTTATTATATTTTTTTTTGGACAATTTGTTTACAAAACGTAAAAATGAGCAAACTGGAAGTATTTATTCTTTATTCCTATGATGTCACATTTTCTGATGCGATCGTGTTTGCACCCCCCGGCGCCATCCATCTCCCGGGCGCGCAAAAAACGTAAAATATCGGAAACAGAAAATCCGGGAGATTACTATCCGATTCTAATATTAGATTTCAGCGCGGCGAAGGGTCATCATTTACAAAACGCAAAAATGAGCAAATTGGAGGTTTTTATTCTTTATTCCTGTGATGTCACATTTTCTGATGCGATCGTGTTTGCATATTATCGCGGACGGCGACAAGATGGCGGCGGGCTGGGTTTTGCCCAAACAAGCGCTGGCGGAAGATATTAGGTACGTCAAGGCCCGGTTTGCATCTACACAGTTTGCTTTTGATCCATTTCTGTGGTGCGTTTTGCATTTTTGCGCATGTTTTTTTCTTCCTTTGTTTTATGCATTTTGTCTTTTTTATGCTTGTTTTTCTTTTTTGAACAATTTGTTTTCAAAATGTAAAAATGAGCAAATTGGAGGTTTTTATTCTTTATTCCTGTGATGTCACATTTCCTGATGCGATCGTGTTTGCATATTATCGCGAAGGCGGACGGCGTACAGCAACAACATGGCGGCGGGCTGGGTTTTGCCCGAACAAGCGCTGGCGGAAGATGTTAGGAATGTCAAGGCCCGGTTCGCATCTACAAAGTTCGCTTTTGATCCATTTCTGTGGTGCGATTTGCGCTTTTGCGCACGCTTTTTTCTTACTTTTTTTATGCTTTTTTATTTATTTTTTTTTGGACAATTTGTTTACAAAACGTAAAAATGAGCAAACTGGAGGTTTTTATTCTTTATTCCTATGATGTCACATTTTCTGATGCGATCGTGTTTGCACCCCCCATCTCCCGGGCGCGCAAAAAACGTAACATATCGGAAACGGGAGATTATTATCCGATTCTAATATTAGATTTCAGCGCGGCGAAGGGTCATCATTTACAGAACACAAAAATGAGCAAATTGGAGGTTTTTATTCTTTATTCCTGTGATGTCACATTTTCTGATGCGATCGTGTTTGCATATTATCGCGAACGCGGACGGCGACAAGATGGCGGCGGGCTGGCTTTTTTCCGAACAAGCGCTGGCGGAAGATGTTAGGAACGTCAAGGCCCGGTTCGCATCTACAAAGTTTGCTTTTGATCCATTTCTAAGGTGCGATTTGCGCTTTTGCGCACCCTTTTTTCTTACTTTTTTTATGCTTTTTTATTTTATTTTTTGGGGACAATTTGTTTACAAAACGTAAAAATGTGCAAACTGGAAGTATTTATTCTTTATTCCTATGATGTCACATTTTCTGATGCGATCGTGTTTGCACCCCCCGGCGCCATCCATCTCCCGGGCGCGCAAAAAACGTAAAATATCGGAAACAGAAAATCCGGGAGATTATTATCCGATTCTAATATTAGATTTCAGCGCGGCGAAGGGTCATCATTTACAAAACGCAAAAATGAGCAAATTGGAGGTTTTTATTCTTTATTCCTGTGATGTCACATTTTCTGATGCGATCGTGTTTGCATATTATCGGGAACGCGGACGGCGTACAGAGACAAGATGGCGGCGGGCTGGGTTTTGCCCACACAAGCGCTGGCGAAAGATGTTAGGAACATCAAGGCCTAGTTCGAATTCACGCAGATTGCTTTTGATCCATTTCTGTGGTGCGATTTGCGCTTTTGCGCACGCTTTTTTCTTACATTTTTTATGCTTTTTTATTTTATTTTTTTTGGACAATTTGTTTACAGAACGTAAAAATGAGCAAATTGGAGGTTTTTCATTCTTTATTCCTGTGATGTCACATTTTGTGATGCGATCGTGCTTGCACCCCCGGCGCCATCCATCTCCCGGGCGCGCAAAAACGTAAAATATGGTCGGGAAAATCCAGGAAGGAGATTATTATCCGATTCTAATATTAGATTTCAGCGCGGCGAAGGGTCATCATTTACAAAACGCAAAAATGAGCAAATTGGAGGTTTTTATTCTTTATTCCTGTGATGTCACATTTCCTGATGCGATCGTGTTTGAAAATTATCGCGAACGCGGACAGCGACAAGATGGCGGCGGGCTGGGTTTTGCCCAAACAAGCGCTGGCGGAAGATTTTAGGTACGTCAAGGCCCGGTTTGCATCTACACAGTTTGCTTTTGATCCATTTCTGTGGTGCGTTTTGCATTTTTGCGCATGTTTTTTTCTTCCTTTGTTTTATGCATTTTGTCTTTTTTATGCTTGTTTTTCTTTTTTGAACAATTTGTTTTCAAAATGTAAAAATGAGCAAATTGGAGGTTTTTATTCTTTATTCCTGTGATGTCACATTTCCTGATGCGATCGTGTTTGCATATTATCGGGAACGCGGACAGCGACAAGATGGCGGCACGCTGGGTTTTGCCCAAAGAAGCGCTGGCGGAAGATATTAGGAACGTCAAGGCCCGGTTCGCATTCACACGGAATGCTTTTGATCCATTTCTGCTGTGCGATTTGCGCTTTTGCGCACGCTTTTTTCTTTTTTTTAGGCATTTTGTCTTTTTTTATGCTTTTTGTTTCTTTTTTGGACAATTTGTTTACAAAATGTAAAAATGAGCAAATTAGAGGTTTTTATTCTTTATTCCTGTGATGTCACATTTTCTGATGCGATCGTGTTTGCATATTATCGGGAACGCGGACGGCGTACAGCGACAACATGGCGGCGGGCTGAGTTTTGCCCACACAAGTGCTGGTGGAAGATGTTAGGAATGTCAAGGCCCGGTTCGCATCTACAAAGTTCGCTTTTGATCCATTTCTGTGGTGCGATTTGCGCTTTTGCGCACGCTTTTTTCTTACTTTTTTATGCTTTTTTATTTATTTTTTTTTGGACAATTTGTTTACAAAACGTAAAAATGAGCAAACTGGAGGTTTTTATTCTTTATTCCTATGATGTCACATTTTCTGATGCGATCGTGCTTGCACCCCCGGCGCCATCCATCTCCCGGGCGCGCAAAAAAAACGTAAAATATCGGAAACGGAAAATCCGGGAGATTATTATCCGATTCTAATATTAGATTTCAGCGCGGCGAAGGGTCATCATTTACAAAACGCAAAAATGAGCAAATTGGAGGTTTTGATTCTTTAATCCTGTGATGTCACATTTTCTGATGCGATCGTGTTTGCTTATTATCGTGAACGCGGAGGACGTACAGCGACAAGATGGCGGCGGGCTGGATTTTGCCCGAACAAGCGCTGGCGGAAGATGTTAGGTACGTCAAGGCCCGGTTTGAATCTACAAAGTTTGCTTTTGATCCATTTCTAAGGTGCGTTTTGCGTTTTTGTGGACGCATTTTTCTTACTTTTTTAATGCATTTTGTCTTTTTTTATGTTTTTTTTTGGGACAATTTGTTGTCGAGCAGATAAACAAAAGCAAAGCGCTTTAAAAAAGAAGCAAGAAAAACGCACTGCACCGCATTTTGTCTTTTTTTCTGCCTTTTTTTTTGGGGGACAATTTGTTGTTTGGGCAGATTAACAAAAGAAAAGCGCTTAAAAAAAAAAACGAGAAACACGCATGTGCAAAAACGCACCTCACCGATATATTGTCTCTTTTTATGCTTTTATTTTAACAATTTATTGTTGGGCAGATTAAAAAAAGTTTTGTGCTGGGGGGGGGGGGGGATTGGAGGGATGCAGGATTTGTGCTGGTGGGGGGAGGGGGGTTTGGAGGGGAAGAGGATTAGTACTAGAAGGGGATTTGTGTTAAGAGTAAAGATTTGTAATAGATGGGAGGATTTTAGAGGGGGTGGGGGAGGATTTGTTCTTGAAGGGGGGATTGGAGGGAAGCAGGCTTTGTGCTGGTGGGGGATTGGAGGGTAGCAGGATTTGTACGGGGGGGGGGGGATTTGTGTTAGGAGTAGGGATTTGTAGTAGATGGGAGGATTTGTTCTTGAAGGGGGGATTGGAGGGAAGCAGGATTTGTGCTGGTGGGGGATTGGAGGGTAGCAGGATTTGTATGGGGGGGGGATTTGTGTTAGGAGTAGGGATTTGTAGTAGATGGGAGGATTTGTTCTTGAAGGGGGGATTGGAGGGAAGCAGGATTTGTGCTGGTGGGGGATTGGAGGGTAGCAGGATTTGTATGGGGGGGGGATTTGTGTTAGGAGTAGGGATTTGTAGTAGATGGGAGGATTTGTTCTTGAAGGGGGGATTGGAGGGAAGCAGGATTTGTGCTGAAGGGGAGGGCAGGTTGTAGGGAAAGAGGATTAGTACTAGAAGGGTATTTCTGTTAAGAGTAGGGATTTCATGGAGAGGATTTGTAGTGGAGGGGAGGATTTGTTATTGAAGGGGGGATTGGAGAGAAGAAGGATTTGTGCTGGGGGAGGGGGAGGATTTGTGTTAAGAGTAGGGATTTGATGGAGAGGATTTGTAGTAGAAGGGAGGATTTTGAGGGGGGGGGAGGTTTGTTCTTGAAGGAGGGATTGGAGAGAAGCAGGATTTGTTCTGGGGGAAAAGTTTGGAGGGGAAGAGGATTTGTACTAGAAGGGGGATTTGCGTTAAGAGTAGGGATTTCATGGAGAGGATTTGTAGTAGATGGGAGGATTTTTGGGGGGGTGGGGGAAGGTTATTTCCTGTAGGGGGGATAGGAGGGAAGAGGGATTTGTACTAGAAGTGGGCTTTGCGTTAAGAGTGGGGATTTGATGTTGATGGGAGAATTTGGGGGGGATTTGTTCTTGAAGGAGGATTTTGTGCTGGGGAGGATTGCAGAGTAGGGATTTGATGGAGAGGATTTGTAGTGGAGGGAGGATCTTAGAGGGGGTAGGGGAGGATTTGTTCTTGAAGGGGGGATTGGAGGGAAGCAGGATTTGTGCTGGGGGGGATCCTCTGATTACACGGCTCGGGATTGCTGGGCGGGGGCTGGTGACATCACTGGTCACTAAGTATCTGCACCAGTTGGTGTCCTTCACAACCACTAACAGCAGGAAGGTGCGATCCCGGCTGTGGTACAGGAGGCGTGGCTCCGGTCAGGCGGATAAATGTTCGGTCGTTGGTCTGAACGCCCCAACAGCGAAGGTTCGATCTCAGTTCCTAGTAAGGAAGCGGACGGTCAGACAGCAGAGGAAGAAGCATCTTCTAATAGACGAGCGGAGGGCGTGCTCTTCGGATGCCTGGAGATGGTCATTGCGTCACGCTAACGTGTTTCCCGGAGATGGTCAGCATGTCACGCTAACGTGTTTCCTGGAGATGGTCAGCGTGTCACGCCATAGTGTTTCCCAGAGATGTTCAGCGTGTTAACTAACGTGTTTCCCAGAGATGGTCCCAGAGACGCATTTCTCGGAGATGGTCATTGCGTCACGCTAACGTGTTTCCTGAAGATGGTCAGCGTGTCACGCTAACGTGTTTCCTGGAGATGGTCAGCGCGTCACGCTAACGTGTTTCCTGGAGATGGTCAGCGTGTCACGCCATAGTGTTTCCCAGAGATGGTCAGCGTGTTAACTAACGTGTTTCCCAGAGACGGTCCCAGAGACGCATTTCTTGGAGATGGTCATTGCGTCACGCTAACGTGTTTCCCGGAGACGGTCCCAGAGACGCATTTCTCGGAGATGGTCATTGCGTCACGCTAACGTGTTTCCCAGAGACGGTCCCAGAGACGCATTTCTCGGAGATGGTCAGCGCGTCACGCTAACGTGTTTCCTGGAGATGGTCAGCGTGTCACGCCATAGTGTTTCCCAGAGATGGTCAGCGTGTTAACTAACATGTTTCCCAGAGACGGTCCCAGAGACGCATTTCTTGGAGATGGTCATTGCGTCACGCTAACGTGTTTCCTGAAGATGGTCATCGCGTCACGCTAACATGTTTCCTGAAGATGGTCATCGCGTCACGCTAACGTGTTTCCTGGAGATGGTCAGCGTGTCACGCCATAGTGTTTCCCAGAGATGGTCAGCGTGTTAACTAACGTGTTTCCCAGAGACGGTCCCAGAGACGCATTTCTCGGAGATGGTCAGCGCGTCACGCTAACGTGTTTCCTGGAGATGGTCAGCGTGTCACGCTAACGTGTTTCCCAGAGATGGTCAGCGTGTCACGCTAACGTGTTTCCCAGAGATGGTCAGCGTGTCACGCTAACGTGTTTCCTGGAGATGGTCAGCGTGTCACGCTAACGTGTTTCCTGAAGATGGTCATTGCGTCACGCTAACGTGTTTCCCGGAGATGGTCAGCGCGTTAACTAACGTGTTTCCCAGAGACGCATTTCTCGGAGATGGTCATTGCGTCACGCTAACGTGTTTCCTGGAGATGGTCAGCGCGTCACGCTAATGCGTTTCCTGGAGATGTTCAGCGCATCACGCTAACACGTTTCATGAATTCAAATAAAATCGTGTGATTTGGCGCACAATCTCACCCCCCAAAAAACAAAACAACATGCAGCTGCAGCGCCCTTAATTGTTAATGGCGCCACAAAAAGGCAGAAATCCACACGGTAAGACGCGCAGTTGGGAAACGCAGGAAGCTCGAAGCCCAAAAAGACGCCTGAGGCAGCTCTTTGAAATGAACGGGACGCCCCAGTGCAAAAAAAGCGCCCGTGCGCAACATCGTGTGAATGGGGCCCCAAGGTGTAAACGTGTCCCCTAAACAAAGCCCGGCGTGGCGGCAGTTGTTACGATGCGTCATTCTTGTTACTTTGTTGCAGTTTTATTATTTCACACAAGGGTGGGATATTTGTATTCCATCGGACGGATGTGCGGCGGGGAGGTGTCACCCGTGTAAGCAGCGAGAACGCTGACAGGTCGGGTGAAAAGTTCCGGCGCGGTGTGAATATTTATGCCCAGATGGTCCGCTCTTCGGAACGTGACGCGATGGACCTCGCTGCGGGGGGGGGGAGGGGATTCACACGCCTTCAATTAACAGCCTGCTAATTACCCACAACTCTTCCTGACACGTCTTCATTCCAGGAAAATACCAATTACTTGCCCCCCCCCCCCCCCCCGCGCGCGTCACGCCGTCACGCCGCGTCTGTCAATGTGATGGCCGAGGAGATTTGTTTAACAAGATCCGCTCAGCCCAAAGCCAGAAAAATTCATTCTGATGTCTCCGTACGCACAAAATGATACGGCGGCGTTCACATCCGTAGGTTGCACCGGCGCGCGTTTTTCTGCACGTTAAAGCTTCTAATTCGCGGCAAAGAAATGCGCGACCACCCCCCCCCTTTTTTTTTTAAATTGCGCCGTGACAAAACGCTTGGTGCTTTGTTACCGTGCGTTTTGGCACTCGGTTTCTCGCAAAGTGCATTGGCGTGCCACGGGGGAATGAAGGGCACCGTAGTGCGCCTGCAGCAGAGGCTGTGCGCTTTGGAGCGCCACGGGAACGCGCACGTTTTCGCTTGCTGCAACGCACGATTGTGAATGGAGCCTGCGATCCCCAGATTGCAACATCATATAAAAAAAAAAAAGGACTTTTTGGGGGACCTTTAAAAAAGATAAAGTTATGGGGTCACCCTTCCTGCAGGATATGGGGGGGGGAGGGGGGCACAGATCTGCATTTATTTGTATGGGGCCGTTCCTGCTCTGCAGTGTGTTGTATATTAAAGGCAATCAGTGAAGTTCACCAAAAAAAATACATAAAATGCAGAAGGATCTGTGATTCTGGCCAATCAGATCTAAGATTTACACCCCTGGTTGGCTCCTTGTGCTGCTTCCCCCTCTCCCAGTCTGAGCTCTGCTGTACAGAGACTGCAAGAAGGTGATACCGGGTCCCATCCAGGTACTTACACTGCTCACATTTTATATTTATGTATGTTATATATATACAGCAGGGGCGGACTGACAACTCATGGGGCCCCCGGGCAATAGGGGATCATGGGGCCCCTGTGTCCTTGCCCAAACTCAAAAAAGCCTATGAAAAAGGTACCAGGGGCATCTCATGGGGCCCCCTACTGACCCCGGGCCCTCGGGCAGTGCCCGAGTTTCCAAATGGTCAGTCCGCCCCTGATATACAGTAATACAGGATATTTATTTATTTCAGGTACTTATATTTACGCAGCACTTTACATATATATTGTACATTCACATCAGTCCCCGCCCCCGAGGAGCGTACAATCTCAGGAATACACACTTTATATACTGTATAATAAATATATATACACGGCTCAAACAAATGAAAGGAAACCCATCAGATCCCAATGGGGAGGAATCTCCTGCTGGATCTCTATACTGACATGGACGGGGGATGGGTGAGGAACGTAAGGACGCCCCATCGTTTGATGGAAATGATCGACCTACAGAGGACTGAATTCACAGACACCCCGAAAATCAAAGTGAAGAAATGATGCAGCAGGCGAGTCCATGTTGGTGAAATGTCATTGCAGCAACTCAGAATGGCCCTCAGTAGTCTGTGTGGCCCCCACGTGCTTGCATGCATGCCTGACAACGTCGGGGGAGGGTACTAATGAGACCACGGATGGTGTCCTGGGGGATTTCCTCCCAGATCTGGACAAGGGCATCACTGAGCTCCTGGACAGTCTGAGGTGCAACCTGGCGGCGTCGGATGGACCGAAACATGACATCCCAGAGGTGTTCTATTGGATTTAGGTCAGGCGAGCGTGGGGGCCATTCAATGGTATCAATTCCTTCATCCTCCAGGAACTGCCTGCATACTCTCCCCACATGAGGCCGGGCATTGTCTGCACCAGGAGGAACCCAGGACCCACTGCACCAGGAGGAACCCTGGACCCACTGCACCTGGA
The DNA here is from genome assembly GCF_062004578.1 of Staurois parvus. Lineage (NCBI taxonomy): Eukaryota > Metazoa > Chordata > Amphibia > Anura > Ranidae > Staurois > Staurois parvus. The sequence goes on from NW_028320159.1 coordinate 143,069, forward strand.
GGAACCCAGGATCCCCTGTACCAGGAGGAACCCAGGACATGCACCAAGAGGAGCCCAGGACCCACTGCAGCAGGAGGAACCCAGGACCCACTGCACCAGGAGGAACCCAGGACCCCCTGCACCAGGAGGAACCCAGGACCCACTGCACCAGGAGGAACCCAGGACCCACTGCAGCAGGAGGAACCCAGGACCCACTGCACCAGGAGGAACCCAGAACCCACTGCACCAGGAGCAACCCAGGACCACTGTACCAGGAGGAACCCAGGACCACTGTACCAGGAGGAACCCAGGACCCACTGCACCAGGAGGAATCCAGGACCCCCTGCACCAGGAGGAACCCAGGACCCCCTGCACCAGGAGGAACCCAGGACCCACTGCACCTTGAGGAACCCAGGACCCCCTGTACCAGGAGGAACCCAGGACATGCACCAAGAGGAGCCCAGGACCCACTGCACCAGGAGGAACCCAGGACCCACTGCACCAGGAGGAACCCAGGACCCCCTGTACCAGGAGGAACCCTGGACCCACTGCACCAGGAGGAACTCAGGACCCACTGCACCAGGAGGAACCCATGACCACTGCACTAGGAGGAACCCAGGACCCACTGCACCAGGAGCAACCCAGGACCACTGTACCAGGAGGAACCCAGGACCACTGTACCAGGAGGAACCCAGGACCCACTGCACCAGGAGGAACCCAGGACCCACTGCACCAGGAGGAACCCAGGACCACTGCACCAGGAGGAACCCAGGACCCACTGCACTAAGAGCAATCCAGGACCACTGTACCAGGAGGAACCCAGGACCACTGTACCAGGAGGAACCCAGGACCCACTGCATCAGGAGGAACCCAGGACACACTGCACCAGGAGGAACCCAGGACCCACTGCACCAGGAGGAACCCAGGAGCCACTGCACTAGGAGGAACCCAGGACCCCCGGCACCAGGAGGAACCCAGGACCCCTGGCACAAGGAGGAACCCAGGACCCACTGCACCAGGAGAAACCCAGGGCCCACTGCACCAGGAGGAACCCAGGACCCCCTGTACCAGGAGGAACCCAGGACCCACCGCACCAGGAGGAACCCAGGGCCCACTGCACCAGGAGGAACCCAGGACCCACTGCACCAGCGTAGGGTCTGACAATGGGTCCAAGGATTTCATCCCCATACCTAATGGCAGTCAGGGTGCCATTGTCTAGCCTGTAGAGGTCTGTGTGTCCCTCCATGGATATGCCTCCCCAGACCATCACTGAACCCCCACCAGAACGGTCATACTGAACCATGTTACAGGCAGCAGAACGTTCTCCACGGCTTCTCCAGACCCTTTCACGTCTGTCACATGTGCTCAGGGGGAACCTGCTCTCATCTGTGAAAAGCACAGGGTGCCAGTGGTGGACCTCCCAATTCTGGGGTTCAATGGCAAATGCCAATCCAGCTCTATGGTGCCGGGCAGTGAGCACAGGGCCCACTAGAGGACGTCGGGCCCTCAGGCCACCCTCATGAAGTCTGTTTCTGATTGGTTGGTCAGAGACATTCACACCAGTGGCCTGCTGGAGGTCATTTTATAGGGCTCTGGCAGGGCTCATCCTGTTCCTCCTTGCACAAAGGAGCAGATACCGGTCCTGCTGATGGGTTAAGGACCTTCTACGGCCCTGTCCAGCTCTCCTAGAGGAACTGCCTGTCTCCTGGAATCTCCTCCATGCTCTTGTCTCCTGGAACCTCCTCCATGCTCTTGTCTCCTGGAATCTCCTCCATGCTCTTGTCTCCTGGAATCTCCTCCATGCTCTTGTCTCCTGGAATCTCCTCCATGCTCTTGAGACTGCGCTGGGAGACACAGCAAACCTTCTGGCAATGGCAGGTATTGATGTGCCATCCTGGAGGAGTTGGACTGCCTGTGCAACCTCTGTAGGGTCCAGGTATGGCCTCATGCTACCAGTAGTGACACCGACCCGAGCCAAATGCAAAACTAGTGAAAAACAGTCAGAAAAGATGAGTAGGGAAAAAAATGTCAGTGGCCTCCACCTGTAAAACCATTCCTGTTTTGGGGGTCGTCTCATTGTTGCCCATCTAGTGCAC